>NC_058167.1:2585933-2600961 GCF_020080835.1 Cotesia glomerata | reverse complement strand
ACGTCGATCACCGTAAGCCCGGTCAAAATCGGTTGATTCGTTCGTGAGTTATCGTTGTCGAAAGAAAACCGAAAAAGTGTTTTTGGAATTATTTTGAAATTCCTCACTCGATCAATTTGAACTTGAATATTCCTTAAGGCGCTTCAAAAACTGCATCGAATGCCGCCAACCGCGTGAAAATCGGTTCATTAATTCAAAAATTATTGCTGTTTGAAAATTCAAAAATTGTTTTATTAAACTGCTATTAGCGTTTTGAGCTCGAAAGAGCTCAAAATGACACAAAAATCATATGTTAAATAAATACTATATATTAAAAGATTGTTAATCATTGGAGTAACAAAAATCAGATAGAAAAAGATAGAAAAGAAAATATTTTATAGTAATCACAAAATACCCACCTGAGTAAAAAAATAATATATATTTATATTATAATATTATTATTTATATGTAAATGTAATAGATTTATATGTAATTACTAGCTGACCTAGCCACGCGTTGCTGTGGCGCAGTAATTATAATAGACTGAATCAATTTTTAACTTCCCGCTAAAAATTGAAGATTTTCAAAAATCGGGAAGTTATTGGTTTTACCCCATTTTACGAAATCGAGTTTTCATCAGATCTCGACGTTTTGAGATCCTAGGAAACTTTCCTGAATGTTTACGCGATGATGTCCGTGTGTGTGTATGTGTGTTTTTTTTTGAAGTTATACTTCTTTAGCGCGTAAGGGAAAAATTATGAGAGTAAATTTTTAAGATTCGCGCGCACACCGTCACGAAAACCGACACCCTGAAGAAAGCTAGTGAACACTTTAGTTTTTCAAAAAAGTTACCAACAAAGTAAAAGTAAAGACATCTACGCATGTTTGCGTGAGAACTGACAACCGTATTTACGATATTTATTCAAATTTTTTCTGAACCAACACACGTGTTTTGTATCATTCCCAATAAAATATACATAAATATTGATTTTCAACTTTCCCGCTAAGAAAATTGAAAATTTTCCAATCATGGAAGATATTGATTTTGGTCCGATTTTCGAAAGCCAAGTTTTCATCGGATGTCCACGTTTTGAGATCCCAGAAAGCTATTCTGACTATACTTGCCAAGATGTCCGGCCGTGTGTGTGTGTGGGTGTTTTTTTTTTTTTTTTTGTTTTAAGGGGGGGAAATCCTTTTTACGGATTCTAGGCATAATTGTTTGGCCTGGATATGTGGCGACTCGACGCAGTGTCATACTAAATCTCGACGCTAGCGCCCCTACCCACTAAACCCTAAACCCCTTTTCCTCTTTCCCCTAATCCCTCATGGAAACCGCCGTTAGGCATTACTTCGTGAGGGGAGGATCTAGCTACTGCTCTTGCTTCTGATAGCTAAGGTGTTATTTTTACCTTTCTTCTAGTTGTTGTCATTTGTTCTTCTGCTTTCGATGGAACGCAAGTCTATAAGGACTTCTGTTGCAAATGTGCTGATGGCGTTCCAGGAGGCTCTTGATAACAACATTGCTTCTACTATTGTCTCTGGTTGATTTTCTTCTTTAGGATCATCTCCAGCTCATCTCGCTGTGGGTAAATCGTGGGCACTCAAAGAAAACGTGCTCCGCGTCTTCATTGATTCCTGGGCAGGACGGGCACTCCGGTGAATCATCATGCTTAAAGCGGTGAAGATACGTCCGAAAACATCCATGTCCTGACAACAACTGCGTCAGATAGTACTGACCTCGCCATGACTTCGGTTTAGCCAAACGTCGATCTTCGATATGAGACGGTGTGTCCATCTCTCTGTTGTCGCGGCGTCCCGCTACGATTGCTATCGTGCGATGCTATTCTGCCGTTCTTCAGCTCTGAGTTCCTCAGCACTTTGTGTGGTTGTTCTCTTTCGTTGGTAAAGGTTCCGTCTTTCCTCAGCTAGGACTCTGAGCGGCAAAGTTCCGGAAATGACACACACTGCTTCCTCTGATATTGTTCGAAAGGCGCTTGCAACTCGTAGGGCACTCATACGATATATTGGTCCAGCTTTTCTCCATGAATCTTGCACCTCTAGTGCGTCAGCCCAAATTGATATTCCGTAGGTGAGCACCGATGTGACTACTGATGACAATAGTAGCCTCCTGCTCTGCTTTGGGCCTCCGACGTTCGGCATCAATCGTGCGAGACTAGCTCTCACTACTGACGCTTTCGTACAGACGTGTTCCACTTGCTGCTTGAAGTTGAGTCGGGCATCAAGCATTACTCCAAGATATCGTATATGAAGTTGTGATGTGATTTCTTGGTCACCGACTTTTAGCTTAATTTTTTCAACTTCTTTTCGGCTGGTAATAAGCACTGCTTCGGTCTTCTGCTTGGCCAGTTGTAGGTTCACTGTATCCATCCACTGGTTGATCTTCTCAAAAGTGATGTCAAACAGATGTTGAATCTCGTCGAGGTGTTTGGCGACGATCACTGCGGCAACATCATCCGCATCGCTACCAGTTTGACACATCTTGAAGCTTCAGTCTCAGGAGCCCGTCATACATGATATTCCACAGAAGTGGACCAAGAACAGAGCCCTGTGGCACACCACCGGTTATATCATACTCTTTTCGGACCATTCTTTGTATCGTATTACAGCACCCTATCTGTAAAAAAGCTAATAACTAGTGTGTGTAAATATGTCGGCACGTTCTTCTCGTCTGTGTGTGTGTGTGTGTGTGTGTGTGTGTGTGTGTGTGTGTGTGTGTGTGTGTGTGTGTGTGTGTGTAAAATAAATTTTTGTCGTACGGTTTCTCAAAACGAATCAACCGATTGAATTCTACGACACGTCATTTGAAAAGGTTTATCAAAACCTCAAATCTAATTAGATTTGAGAGTTAATCCATCAAGCCATTCCGAAAAAATAAAAAATTAGAAAAACGGTTCACCGTAAAGGCCATCCCTGCAACTTCCCGCTAATCCCATTCCTGGGCGCTTAAAATTGTACTTATGACATTTTTAAAATTTTTGAGCTCAAAATATAATTTATGTGATATTTTGAGCTCGCTGAGTTCAAAAGAAATAATATTTCTATGTATTTGAGCTCTCCCAGCTCAAAAGTCTAATAGATCTAATTCATCTTCACCTTTAAATGTATTGAGTCTAAATATAAACAGTCTTGTCGGTCATATTGCTCAAGTTTTTAAACCTAGTACATGAAACTCATCCTGATATTATTATTTTGACTGAAACCTGGTTAAAACCTTCACTTGATAATCAAATTTTTTCATTAAGTGAATACACAGTTGTTAGAAGAGATCGAACTTTAAAACATGTTGAAAATGGACATTATATTAGAGGTGGTGGAGTAGCTTGCCTAATTCACAACTCTCTCAAGGTTAAAGTATTGCACATTTCAACTTCGGATCATATAAACCAGCCTGAGTTCCTGATAGTTGACGTTACCTTAAGAACTGGGTCCCATCTCTTGCTGTCTTGTATTTATAGAAGACTGAAAGGAATGCTTCTCACAGAATTCTTTGATCTATACTCTAAGCTTGCTCCTAACTTCAAGAATATCATCATATCAGGGGACTTAAACTGCAATCTTCTTGAAAACTCTTATATTGCAAAACCACTTGAAAGAGTTCATAACCGAGTCCTCTTTATACTGCGTACCTTATGGCCCTACATTCCACAAGAACGGCTGTGACTCTTGGCTTGATGTCATCTTGATTGATAGTTCAAATAAGTTGGTCTCTTTCACAAAATCTGACTCCCCGTTCGTTGATGGTCATGACTATTTACTGTGTCAGTATGAAGTAGAGCAACCGCAACAGATGAGCAAGAAGGTAACCTTCATAAACCTAAAAACTGTGATCATAACTCACTATCCGACTGTTTATTTAACTCACTAAAAATTGATAATTCCTTAATGGAAAACTCTGATCCCAATGAACTCTTGTCGATCTTTAAATCAAATGTGCTTTTCTTCTCTAGACCAACATGCACCAATTCACACAAAACAATCTCTCGGCGCAGTAATCTATGTTTTACCAAAGAGCTAAAAAATAAATGCAAAGAACGTGATGAGCTTTACAAACGAGCTAAAAGAAACCGTGATCCAACCTTGCTCTCATTGTATAAATTCAAAAGAAAACTTCTTAAAACTGAATTAGCCCAAACGCGAGAATTGTACTTGAAGACTGCTCTATCAAATCTGCCTCAAGGTTCTTCTGTCTGGAGCAAACTAAAACATCTAGGACTCACCAAATCAAATGCCTTGTCACCCTTAAACTTCTTTGATCAACTGAAACTAAATGAGTACTACGCAAGTATAGTCAGGAAACATCCAGCTGCAAACGTCGAGTTCTTAGATGTTTTACCAGTCTCCTTCCAATGTCAAGTAGACTGTTCATTTCAGTGGCAGAAGATTGATATCGTTGACGTCTCAAAGGCTCTTGTACTAACTCTCTCAAAATCTAAAGGAAATAGCCCGGATGGTCTGGATTTGCGGTGGCTAAGAGATCACTTTCCTCAAATATCATTGTTTCTTACAGCTTTATTCAACAGATCTCTGGACACCAGTATTTTTCCAGAGATTTGGAAAATAATATACATTATACCACTGAACAAGATAGCCTTGCCCAGATCTCCATCTGATACAAGACCGATTGCGAACCTGTCACACTTAGCGAAAGTTTTTGAGAGAATAGTTGCAAACCAGCTGGTAACGTACCTAGAAGACAATCTCTTGCTTGATCGGTTTCAATCGGGATTTCGTAAGCATCGTAGTACGCAATCAGCTTTGTTAAAACTCACTGACGACGTCAGAGCAGCGATGGACAGAAATCAACTAACCATTCTGGTGCTATTTGACCTGAGTAAAGCCTTCGACTACGTAGATCCCAAAGTTATTTTTAATCTCTCTTCATGAATTGGGGTTCTCTTCAGAAGTGATAAGCTGGTTTTTTTCCTATCTATCAAATCGTTCACAATCCATTTTAAATGACCATGGAACTCCAATTGAATTGCTAAAAACTTCGTCGGGTGTTCCTCAAGGCTCTGTACTCGGGCCAATATTGTTTCTGATTGTTATCAACTCTGTGGCTAGATGGATAATCTTCTGTAAATACGGTCTGTTTGCTGATGATATGTACATCTACCATCATTGCCATACTTATCAGCTCCATGATGCAGTTCAACAAGTTACTGCTGATTCACAGGCAATAGCAGACTGGGCTCGATCTCACGGATTAATGCTTAACCTGACTAAAACTACGGCGATGATCTTAGGATCAAATGGCAAGTTAAAACAACTGCAGTCTCTGGAAGTTCCTCCCATTCTAGTTGATGACACAGTAATACCCTATGTAAATTCAACAAAGTGTCTGGGACTTGTTATTAATCAAAATTTATCTTGGAATAATCACATCTTACTGACTACCAGAAAAGTAAATTATGCTCTCCATAGTCTCAAGGTCCGGAAAAACATCTATACTACTGAGATAAGAAAGCTCCTAGTTACCGCTACCATTCTGCCACTCATTGATTACTGCTCTATTGTGCTTATCGACTCGACCACTGAAAATGATCTAAAACTTCAACGAGCAATCAACTCTTCAATCAGATTTATTTTCAATCTTAAGAAAGATGAGCATATTAGTCTTCACCGCAGAGAGTTAGGGTGGCTTACAATCAAATATCACCGATTGTACTATGCAGTTTGCTACTTGTACAAATTACTAGAGAATGGAAAGCCGGAGTACTTGCGCGACTTATTCGTTGAAGAAAGTGATGTTCGGCGTTCAAACAGATTGGCTGCAAAAAGGCACACGTCCTTCAAGCTACCTCCTTTCACTACAAGCTACTTAGAGAAATCTTTTTTGGTGACTGTAATAAGGCTTTGGGAAGAACTCCCACGTGAAATTGTAAATTCTAGTAGCTTACAAGTGTTTAAAAAAGTTTTCAATTATTTATTGAATCTTGATAATTAAAATAATGTCTAATAAATAACACATTAAAGTCCAATTCATTGAAGATTAAAAGTTGAAGTTTAAAATTAAGATTAAAATAAGAATAAAATAAATGCAATTCACAGAATTATTATATTGAGTTATTATCTGAATTGATAACATTGAAATTTTATATTTTAAATCTTTCTTTTTCTATATAATTTCCAAATTTTATTTGAACAAATTTTATTTACTTTGTCTATATACAATTTATAAACAAATTATATAAATGCATTTTTATGCAATGTTATGTACTCTATGTTATGTACTCACAGAAACTATCTTTCTTGTAAAAACTGTATATACTCTGTAATCGAAATTGCCATTTGGCCTGTGCCTTGGCATCAATAAACAAAATCTAAATCTAAATCTAATCGAAGTTTCATGGAACACTATTTTTGGAATTTTCAAACCGCAATAACTTTTGAATGAATCAACCAATTTTTAAGCGGTTAGCGGCATTCGATGCAGTTTTATCATAATCATAAGTTGTTCTCAGGTTTTAATTAATCGAACCAAAAATTTCGAGTAATCCCGAAAACACTTTTCGGTTTTCTTTCGTTCACGATATCTCTCAAACGAATCAACCGATTTCGACCAGCTTGGTGGCGATCGACGTGGTTTTTCAAGCTTAAAGGCGAATAAGTTTTCGAAGTTGATCGATTGAGCCGTTTAAAAGTTATTCCAAAAATACCACTTTCAAAAAAAATTTTTTTTCCGATTTTTTTTTAGATTTCTGAAAATTTCTCAAAATCTATTGGTCCGAATCAATTCAAACTCATAGAAAATCTAAGTTTGAGGGAACTCTTTAGAACGCCGTTTAGTAGATTTCGATCGGTTTAGTCGTTCAAAAGTTATAAGCGAGACACATAGTCACACACACACACACACACACACACACACACACACACACACACACACACACACACACACACACACACACACACACACACACACACACACACACACACACACATACACACAGACACACACACACACACACACAGTTGGCACGATCCAGAAAGTCGTAGCGACAGCGAGAGAAGCATAGACTGGTAGCCTCAAAGCCCGCAAAGTGTGTCTTGTCCTCACGCTAGACATTAGAAATGCCTTTAACAGCTTAAATTAGAGAGATATTTTGGACGCCCTGGAGCACAGATTGGACGTGGAGCCGGAGAATCTGGCACTAGTCGACAACTACCTTGACGAGAGAAAGCTGATAGCAGAAACCACGTAAGGTCCACAAGAATACGCCATAACGGCTGTCGTGCCGCAAGGCTCAATAATGGGGCCCGATCTATGGAACGCGGACTACGACGAGCTTATGGAAATCCCGTTGCCAAAGCAAGTGGAGCTAACGGGCTTTGCAGACGACGTCGCGGCCACGATAATAGTAGACAGCGTAGAGGAGGCCGAACTACTCGTTCGGGAAACCATTGATGCTGTCGAGACTTGGCTCGATAAACACCACCTGAAACTCGCAAAACACAAAACCGAGATGGTCGTTCTGACTCGCCAAAAATGGTTCCCAAAACCATTTGCTGTGGACATGGGAGGAATAACGCTAACGTCAACAAGGGCCCTGCGCTATCTGGGGGTAATGATAGACGAGAAACTATCTTTCCACGAACACCTCGATAGTGCATGCCAGAAAGCCAGCAAGACGGTGTCTAGCCTAGCAAAAATTATGACGAATACTATGGGACCAAGAACCAAAAAGAGGAGAGTCCTTCTGGAAGCAGTCCATTCGGTACTGCTTTATGGAGCGGAAATATGGGCAGATATATTAAAGCAGAAAACCTATCGGCGGAAAATGGCAGCAGTGCAGCGGCGAGGCGCTCTCAGAGTTGCCTGCGCCTACCGCACGGTTTCCGAAGCGGCTGTATTGGTCATTGCGGGAGCTGCGCCCATCGACCTATTAGCGTTCGAGAGAGCAAGACTCTACGACGCTAAAATCGGTGGCGAAAACATGAAGGAGGCAAGAACGAGGATAAAAACGGAAACGCAGCAAGAGTGGCAGGACCGATGGACGTCGGGAGAGACAGGCAGATGGACAGCGCGACTGATCCCAAACATCAACGTCTGGCTTTCTCGGAAGCACGGAGACACGGACTTCTTTCTGACCCAGCTACTGACGGGACATGGGCAGTTCAATGCCTATCTATTCAAGATGGGTTTGCACAGCACACCAACGTGCAAATACTGTCCAGACAAAATTGACAACGCCGAGCACACGTTTTTCGAGTGTGATCGATGGAAGGACGATAGAATCTGCACCGAAGAAACAATGGGCACCGCGCTCTGCCTGAGAGCTTGGTAACCTACATGACCAAAAAAGAAGAAAACTGGACAGCTGTAGTAGCCTACGCGGAGCGTCTCTTGGAAGAAAAAATAGCAGAAAGGGATTAGAAACCAAAAATAACAAGAAGTAGGTGTCGTGAGGCACAACATGGACTGGATTGAAGTAATGCTAACGCGGTCCTGATCCAGTCTTCCCTGTAACATCTATAGGGAAACGAGAGAGGAGGATGTTTAGTCGGAATTGTTGCAAAATAATATTGTCTTCTGAGTCCGACATACCCAGGTACCAACACCTAGTCCTGGCAACAACACCAAGTCCTAGCATACGTAAACGTATTTTACCTCCTGTATAAAAAAAACACACACATACTAGGGTGTTCCAAAAAAAGTTGATCATTTTTTTTTTCGATTGCATGTGAAATTCTTGTTATATATGCTATAAAAAAAATTCTGTGAAAATTTGAGCCCTTATCATCAACTTGAAGAACTCCATCACCGAATTTGCAGATTTATCATTGATTTAACATGGAAAAATGATTTTTTAACCTTCATTTCTCCTGCAAACTATGTAGAACATTATTTTTCGGAAAAACTATCACCGATCCTTCTTCAGTATTAAATTTTGTAAAAAAAGCTCTAAGGTTCAGTCTTTAACGTCAACTCTCTCGTTTTTATTTGCGTTAAAAAATATAGATTTTTTGAAATTTCGATTTTTTTCATTTAATGTTTAAAATTTTGATCTCCGACCATAAAGTTTGACGAAATTTTAGTAGATCGTTCAGTGTTTCACAAATCTGTGCCAAGAAAATTTTTTGTATCACTTTTGGCTCCAAAATTGTGAGGTTCACAATATCTATTTTAATGATTATTCACTATAATAATATATTTCACAAAAATTTTTAAATCTATCAACAAAATATCAAAATTTCTTTATAACAGTCAACAAAACGCTGTAATTACGCTTTAATCTTTCAATTTTATTATTTTTTTTCATTTAATATAGAGGAGGGTGGGGCACGGCGGCCCACCTGGGGCATAACGGCTCATCTCAAAAATTAGGTAAAAATTTTTTTTACATTTTCTGTCAAATTATGACTTCTATGATGTTTTTATGATATTTTGGGCTAATATGTGATATGTGGAGCATAATGGACCACTCGTAAAAAAAAAATTGTAACGAAAAAATTTTTTTTAACTTTCCGCCAAGAAAATCGAAGATTTTCAAAAATCGGGAAGTTATTGGTTTTACCCCGTTTTTCGAAAATCGAGTTTTTATCAGATCTCGCCGTTTTGAGGTCCTAGGAAGCTTCCCTGAATGTTTTTGCGATGATATCCGTGTGTCTGTATGTATGTATGTATGTATGTATGTGTGTGTGTGTGTGTGTGTGTGTGTGTGTGTATGTGTGTGTGTGTGTGTGTGTGTGTGTGTGTGTGTGTGTGTGTGTGTGTGTGTGTGTGTGTGTGTGTGTGTGTGTGTGTGTGTGTGTGTGTAAGTAACCCTTTTATAACTTTTGAACGGCTTGACCGATTTCATCGCGCTTGGCGCTATTCGAAAGGGTTTGACCAAACTTAAATTTTGAATATTTTTGGACTGATTTGGACCAGTAGATTTTGAGAAATCTTAAAAAAACTACAAAAAAAATTTTTTGAAATGTAGTTTTTTTGGAATTACTTTTAAATCGCTCCACCGATCAATTCTCAAAACTAATCAGCTCTTAAGATAAAAAACCACGTCGATCACTGCAAGCCCGGTCAAAATCGGTTGATTCGTTTGTGAGTTATCGTTGTCGAAAGAAAACCGAAAAAAGTGTTTTTTCGGAATTCCTTCGAAATTCCTGGCTTGATCGATTTAAACTTGAAGATTCTTCATGGGGCTTCAAAAACTGCGTCGAATGCCGCCAACCGCGTAGAAATCAGTTCATTCATTCAAAGGTTATTGCCGTTTGAAAATTCGAAAAATTGTGTTTTCTTAAACTGCTATTAGAGTTTTGAGCTCGAAGAGCTCAAAATGACACGAAAATCATATTTGTGAGCTCGAAGAGCTCAAAAACGTAATGTGTAATTTTGAGCGCGTAAGTACAAAATGAGCGAAAGTTGCAGGGATTGCCTTTAGGGTCAACCATCGTCCTAATTTTTTTTCGAATTGTAAGAAATTTAAAGAATTTATTTTTTTAAGCCTTTTTAGCTCAATGGTAATTATCGGAGGTAAAATGGATTAGGAAAAAATTTTGTTGAACTGAAAAATTTAACAAAAAATTGAATTATATACCTTGTAAAAAATTGAAAACACAGTTTTTTGAAATTAAAACAGTAATTTAATTATATGATTAATTATTGATCACGGTATCCTCTGCGTCAGGCAGAAACCCAATCTCAAAGTTCTATTTAAGTTTCCCCAAGGATGTCTTACTCTACGCAATTCATATTTCTAATTTTGGCTTGAAAAAAATAAACCTGGTTCAAGATATTACGTACTTTAAGAGCTCAGTCTGAAGACTTAAGATGTGATTTTAATTAATGTAATTTAATGTAACCAATTAATTGCTGGATACTATCTCTATTTTTTTTCTTGTGCGTAGAATTAAAACCTTTAAGTGCAATAAAAAAAAATTAGGAAAACGGTTGACCCTGGTCATCCCTGCAACTTCCCGCTAATTCCATACTTAGGCGCTTAAAATTGCACCAATTACGTTTTTGAGCTCTTAGAGCTCAAAAATACAATTTATGGGTTATTTTGAGCTCTTCAAGCTCAAAGAGATTGTATTCTTATGCTTTTGAGCTCTTCGAGCTCAAAAGTCTGATAGGGATTTGATGACACTATTATTTGAATTTTTAAATCGCAATAACTTTTGAATGAATAAACCGATTTTCACGCGGTTGGTAGCATTCGACGCAGTTTTTCAAGCCTCACAAAGAATCTCAAATTTTGAATTGATCGCGCTAGAAATTTCGGAGTTATTCCGAAAAAACACTTTTTTCGGTTTTCTTTCGTTCACGATATCTCTCGAACGAATCAACCGATTTTGACCGGACTGGTGGCGATCAACGTGGTTTTTTAAGGTTAAGAGCTGATTAGTTTTTGGAATTGAACCATCGAGCCGTTTAAAAGTTATTCCAAAAAAACCACAATTGAAAAAATTTTTTTTTTCAGTTTTTTTAAGATTTCTCAAAATCTATTGATCTGAATCGGTCCAAATAGTTTTTAAAATCTAAGTTTGGTCAAGCCCTTTCGAATGGCACCAACCGCGATGAAATCGGTCAAGCCGTTCAAAAGTTATAAGCGGTTCACATACTTTCACACACACACACACACACACACACACACACACACACACACACACACACACACACACACACACACACACACACACAGATGCTTGATGCCCGACTCAACTTCAAGCAGCAAGTGGAACATGTCAGTGCCAAAGCGTCAGTAGTGAGGGCTAGTCTCGCACGACTGATGCCGAACGTCGGAGGCCCAAAACAGAGCAGGAGGCTATTATTGTCATCAGTAGTCACATCGGTGCTCACTTACGGAATGTCCATTTGGGCCGACGCATTAAAGACGCAAGAATCATGGAGAAAGGCTGGACCAGTATATCCACTGAGTGCCCTACGAGTAGCTAGTGCCTTCCGTACTATATCAGAAGAAGCAGTGTGCGTCATTGCTGGAACCCTACCTCTTAGAGTTCTAGCAGAGGAAAGACGGGCCCTTTACCAACGAAAAAGGTCAACTGCACTGATCCCTGAAGAACTTATAATTGAAGAACGGCAGAAGAGCATAGGCCGATGGCAACTACAATGGGATGCTGCAGAGAAGGGTAGGTGGATGCACCGTCTCATACCTCGGATCGACATTTGGCTTAACCGGAATCACGGTGAGGTCAATTACTATCTTAGCTATGCCTAGAATCCATAAAAAGGATTCTCCCCCCCTAAAAAAAAAAAAAAAAAAAAAAACACACACACACACACACACACATACGTACAGACACCGTGACAACCTCGCGGGGATAGTCAGAGAAGCTTCCTGTGACCTTCAAACGTCGAGATCTGATGAAAACTCGATTTTTTCAAAACGGGGTGAAAACAATAACTTCCCGATTTTTGAAAATCTTCGATTTTCTTAGCGGGAAGTTAAATCTAATTATTATCTGTTTAATACTAATTAACAGCTTAACAATAAAATTTATAATAATTTTTAAAAACGTTAACAAAAATTCAACTTTGAATAAAACATGAAATATAAATTTTCGATAATTTTGAAATCACATCGAGATAATTATATATCGACGATTTAATTAGCAATTGGTATGACTCCTTATTTTTTAGAGGGTGATTTTTTAACATTTTGATAAAGTAATAGTCCAATTATAAATTATTTGAATGATCCTGACCAAAATATTATACCTCTATTATTAAATGGTTTATTAACCCGTTGAGGACACACTGGGTCCAGTGGACCCCAGGCGAACTTTGAGGCAATTTTAAATTTAGAAAGAAATTTATAAATGAGACTTAGTCTACAATCTGTCACCGCACGGAGAAAAAAGTATTGCTATGACCACAATACAGTATAGTGATGATCCTGATCCCCGCATGACTATACTTTAGATGCGCAAATGCCCAATCTAGCGGATCGTGATTATCACGATCCACATGGATTCGGATATCGAGTGTCTATATTGCTATGGTTTATAGATGATTAGTTATCTTGAATAAAATATTAATTATATTTTATTGCAGTTTATTATTTTTTTGGTATATTATTGTTATTAACATAAATACAAATTCCTTTTGTAGCTTGATTAGTTAAAAATTTTTGTGTAGATTATGACAGTCAAGAATTGGGTTAGGTTTAAAAATGTTTAAATAATGACTTACAGCAGTACTGTTGGAATTTATATCATATGAATTTTTTTTTATTTTTACCAATATTATTATTATTAGTCTAGAAATTTGTATTATCGAAGTATTCATTTAAAACCCTGGTTAAAAATATTGATTGAAAAGTATTAAAAATGATGAAATTTGAATACTTTTGAATACTTTCAATTCTTTTTCATGTATACCCGGGAAAAAATGATCAGATCTGATCAGACATGAACAGGCATGAGTCTTCAGGTCTGATCAGGTATGAAAAATGACCGGGTCTGATCAGACCTGGCCAGGCATGTTCAGGTCTGATCAGATCTGTTCATGTCTGACTCGATCAGGTCCATAAAAAAAAAAAAAAAAATCGGTGCCGACATGAGGATTCGAACCGGCCACACCTCGCGCTCTTGAAGACTGACACTTTACCTCTTGACCCAAATGATTCATCTTAACTTGAGGAAGTATCTTGCGCAGACTACTTCAAAGTAATTCAAATTTATACATGATTTGTCACATATAGTTAACGGAGTTCTATACCTAATTTATTAATTATTAATTAATTAATCATATATTACAGTTGTTTATTCGGAACAGCTATGTATTTTTTCGCTCCGTACTTGCCTTATGGTTTCTACACTGAGAGAGAAATTTTATTTATTCAATAATAAAACTTGATTTATTTCAGAGACTTGAAAAAATTTGAATTAATATTAATAAAATTGTAATTTCATATAAATAAAAATTATAATGTAGTATTTTAATAAAATTTACCAAGTATTTAATAAAATTTTCTTAAATACTAATATGTATTTATTAAAACTAACTTACGAGAACAACGCTTTCGTTTGCCAGCTTCATTAATACGAATATTAAAGTCATTAAAAGAAATAATCTCAAAAAAAAAAATTAATATTCATCAATTAATTTATAGCTATATTTAAAATATATTTTCACAGTAAAGTCTTTTAATAAATAGTATTAAAAGATTTTTTAACAGAACATCCTAACCTAACCTATTTGTTTACTTCATGACGAATCACATGTAGAGATTTTAAAATAATAAAAATAAATAAAATATTCGATTGAGTTGTGAAATCATAGTCTTTATTTTTAACAAATGTAAATCTACATTGTCTGGTTTTCTGCTTCTGTTTTTCATTTTGATAAGTAATGTCTAACTCTTATCGATTCATTTTGTGAAATTTTTAAATTTAAGTGCATAAAAATTAACATCCACTCGGATAACAGCGATTGTAGACTTTTGTATTTCAAAATATAGTTCCGACAAAATTCAATTTTGCTTAATTATTTATTCAATTGAGTACTGATCAATACTTGTTAGTTAGTTGATTGTGAATTTTTCTTTATATTACATGTAGATAAATATTCATTACATACTAAGAAACATTTATTAGTATTTAATAAAATTTTTATTAGTATTTAAGGAAATTTAATTAATATTTAATAAATTTTTATTTAGGATTAGCCAAAATAAACGTTTTATTAAATAGTAATAGAGAATTTCATTGCCTATTAAATAAAATTGTCTCTCAGTGTTGAAAACTAGATATCAGACATGGACAGGTTTTGATCAGATGCAGATCAGGTCTGAGCTTGTATTTAGGGCTTCGGAGCATGAACAGACATGAGCAGGCATGAGAAACTTGGAATCTGATCAGATCTGAACATGTTTAACGCTACGGGCATGAACAGACATGAGCAGGCATGAGGAACAGGTCTGATCAGGTCTGAGCGTATTGTCTTCCAGACATGAACAGAGGCATGAACAAGGTCTGATCAGGTATATAATTTCAGGCCTGATCATACATGAACAGAGCCTGCTCAGTGTCTAATCTCAGGCCTGATCGAAGATATGAACAGGTCTGCTCA
>NC_058167.1:2565176-2585833 GCF_020080835.1 Cotesia glomerata | reverse complement strand
TTGAATTTCACAAAAATTATTAGTTTTGTCAAGTTCAAAAATTGTCAAACGGGCCTTCCAGAAATATATAGTTCCACATACTAAGCAAATAATTTCATCAAAATTTGAGCTATTAATTCTGATTCTACCTTTATTATTCTTTTAATTTTTAAGGAATTATAAATTCTAAAGTGACGAAGTACCTTAACAATATTGTAGAGTAATTTTCGTGATTTCATGTATGCATAGATAATTTCATAAATCTGCATATACCCGTGAAAAAATATTCTGATCAGGCTTGATATGAGCTGATAAGGCCATATAAAAGTTTTTGATATGTTCATATCTGGCCTGATATGATCTGATATGTCCATATTTAATTTTTTATATGTCCTGATATGGCCTGATATGAAAATTGGCCATATCAGGCCTGATCAAGCCTTAGCAATTTGATATGTCTATATCAGACTTGATATAGCTTGATATGCTCATATTTAATTTTACATTATTTTTTTAATAGGTCCTGATATGCCCTGATATAACCTTATAAAGTTATATATACTTTGATAAACTTGAAAAAAAAATCCCTGATCAGGGTTGATATAACTTGATATGGATTCACATAATCTGATATACTCATACCCTTACCAGCACATAAGTAGTCTTATGTCCTCATATAAAGGCATACCCGAGTAAAACAAAACAATATATCATTATATATGATTCATATCTAATTATATAGAAGCATATGTAATTCATTTATAATTACATAGATGTATATATAATTCATATACAATTATATATGAATCATAAAGAATTCTATATAATTTTTTTTACTCCAGTGGGTATTTTGTGATTACCATAAAACACTCCTTTTTCTATCTAAGAGTCTATTACTCCAATGATTAATAATCTTTTAATATATAGTATTTTTCGGATGAAATAATAGGAACTTAAAAAAATTTAATTTCACAAAAATTATTAGTTTTGTCAAGTTCAAAAATTGTTAGCCAGGCCCTCCAGCAATATTGGGATCCTGAGGATTCGGGTACGCCAACTAGAGGCGAAAAGTATAACCTCTCAAAGTAGGCTAGAGTGTCAATGTTTACATCCGTCTTTAATGCAAGTAGTGAGAAATATTTATTTTATAAAATCAATTAAACTTCTAGTTTATTAAAAACTATTTTTGTGAATTTATATATAAACTTTATTTTAAATTATTGTTATGGAGTTCTCACCAAAAACAAATAAAAGCAATATTTATTGCTCCGTTTATGGTTGTAAAAGTCGAGCATGTAAAAACGACACGGTTCGTTTTTTTAATTATCCGAAAAAAATGAGTGTGATTACTATTAAAAATAAATTCGGCGAAGATGAGAAAATTGATCGTTTTAATGCATGGATAAAAATTTTGAAAATGGGTAAAACTGTGACCGCTACGATGAGAGTATGTTCATTACATTTTGTCGCAGAAGATTTTATTCCATCGAGTAAGTGCTAATTGTTAATTTATGATTTTTATTTATTGTGAATGTATTAAAAATATATTTTTTGCTGAATTTTAATCGCCATTATTTTTTTTAAAGGTTGTAAAATGCGCAGATTAAAAAAAACATCAGTCCCATCAGTAAACCTGCCGACTCTTTCAACTGACACATCATTGAACACTTCGAAAGTTAAATAAAATTCTCTTCGATTGAAAAGATTACAGGATCGAACTACGAAAAAAGAACATAACTTGAAAAATATTGGTCAAGATACTTATGATGATAATTTTTATTTCTCCGACTTTTCAAAATTGAACGAAGACACTGTCCAATTGACGAACATGGAAAATGAAAATACTCAATCTCCAATCTCATCAAGCGATGAAAATTCTTGTTCCCAATCTAAAGATGCTACAACTCAATTTCCAGAGGTCCAAATCGATAAGGAGTTTCGGGATATGAGCATACAGGTTTCAACAGGATCACTAACTCCAAAATTTACATCTTTAATTACAACTGAGTATGAATTGAGCACAATGACAGGAATACCTGACTTTGCTTTACTGAAATCAATAAAAAAGTTAGTTGATAAAAAAACATCATCCGCCTACGTGAACTCCAAATTTGATAATCAAGAGATTATTGTCATGACATTTATGAAACTGAGACAAAATATGTCGTATGCAGTATTATCAGTTTTATTTAAAATTTGTACTCATGAGACTTGTCGAATAAGAATTCTAGACATGATTGATATTTTGTATTTATGTTTGAAAAACGTCATTTATTGGCCAAGTAAAGATAATATTTCAAGAAATCTACCGCTATGCTTTAAAAATTTTACGAATGTGCGAACTGTCGTCGACTGTATTGAAATTCCAACACAAAAATTTAAAAACTTATGTTGCCAATTAAATACTTATTCTTATTATAAAAGTGGTTATACGCTAGAGTTTATGACAGCTGTCACACCAGCAGGAATCATCTCATTTATCAGCAAGCCGTATGGTGGTCGATCTTCCGATAATGCTATTTTTGAACAAAGTGAAATCTTAAAAATGATGGATAAAAATGACGACTTGATGGCTGATCGAGGATTCACAGTTGGTGATCTGTGTAAAAAATATGATGTTAATCTAATTACACCTCCATTCCTGAAACAAAAAAAAAACAATTTTCAAAAGCAGAAGCTCAGATGGGGCGATTAATAGCTAAAGCCCGAGTTCACATTGAAAGAAGTAACCAACGTCTTAAAAATTTCGAGATATTATCTTCCAAAATGCCTGTAGGTCTCATTTTTAAATCAATGGAAATATTTACTATTATTTGTGCTATTGTAAATTTAAGTAGTCCAATTCTAAAAAATGATAAATTTTGTTAAGAAAAATAAAACATTGTAAAAATTAACAATAAAATATGTTTTTCACTGATAAACTTATCTATATTTTTATATTGCACAAAATATATAACATTTTATGAAAATACATCAATTCCATTATTGATACATTGTTATAACAGAATTAAAAAAAACAAGTTACTCTTCACTTTGCTGCTCTCGTTCTTTTTCACAGATATTATGCAACATAAACTTAAAATATAACTTTTAATGAAAACAATAAGTCTTTAGTAAATTTTTTGTCAAAACTAACAGAAATAATTTTAAAACTCTTATCGAAAGAAGAATAAATTACGGAATCAGTAGATTGCACATTTATGAGCACCATAATAATTTGAACCTGAGCATAATACATGTGTTTCTTTTTGAAGCCTACTTCACCATTTAGTACTTCTAACCATTTCACTGTTTTAATTAAATCCGCAGCACTTGTTTTTTTTCCTTCGAGATAATCAATCCACAATGAACTACTTCAACAGACATTTTGGCATCATAAGCTTCACGAGCTATAGATTCGTTCTCAAGACCGTATTTTGTACTTGCATTACTAAAGGATTCTCCAAAAAAGTAATCGACAGACTTTTTTTTCCAATCTGGGTTTTTATTTTTACGATAAGTAAAAAGTTTGTAGGCATCACTCGCGGTTATCCTCAATTGCTTTTCCTTAATCCAAACACTATAGAACTCATGAGTGTCTTCACAGATTTTTCGAGTATCATCTGAGAGACGACTTAATGTTTTTCTACAACATTCTCCAGTTGTAAATTTTATATCAAAATTCTTCAATTTCAGAAGTAATTTAGACATCTGTTGATTCTTTATTATAGCCGTCATTTTATCTGGTGATATAATTACTTTATTAGTTTCTGCTTGTACAGGATCATGCCTTCCAAGTGTACATGCAATAAAATGAAAAAAAAAAAAAAAAAGTACATTCATTAATCATTTTGTTTATTAAAAAAAATTATTCCGGCACTTATTTAACCAATTACTTACAATACCAAAATTCTTATTTTTAAGTATAAAATTTTTGATAAATGGCTAAATTCCTAAAATTCATTTACTAAAACAAATAAAAAATTAAAAATAAAGATTTAAATTTTCTCACAATAGTGATTTCTTTTAAAATTAAATATTGGGATGTGAATTGTATAAAATATAAAATATTATAGAAAGTGTGTAAATGATAAAAAAAAAAATGAAATCACAATACTTAAAATAAGACAAAAAAAAATGTAGCAATTACATATGCATGGCTAAAGCTGATAATGGATTATCCTCAATTAAAATTCGTCGAAATTCCTCGTATTCATCATATGGTTTCATATCGTACTGTTGTAGTGCAAACTGTTTGGGAGCACTCCATGCACATTTTTTATCAGTACAAGAGATTACTTTTAAACTTTCCAAATCATTTCTGAAAAAATTAATACACATTTTTAAACATCTACTGATATTACATCGATATTAATTATTGAAATATTTATTTTTAATCAGAAAAATACACAAGACAAGAGCTTTGTATACTCACCGATTCAAATAAAGTAGTGTTGCTACCACATGCTTACATTCACCACCTAAACCAGCTGCACAGGAACAACTCATACCCACGATTTTTCCTTTATCTTTAAGAACTTCCCCATTAATTTCATGAGGATCATCTCTTATGTTTGAGGTTTGAAGACAAAAAGCAATTATTTTTAAGCAATTATTTTCCTCACTTATCTCACTTATCTTACCACAGTATAACAAGTGTCCTTGGTTAAGTATATTTTCACCACCTGTGAAACATTTACTTCGAGGTGTTGCAAGCGCGAATGCACAAATTTCTTGAATAGAAATACGCATATTTTAATCAAAGACCTTAAAACTGTATAATTATTCAAAAATAATTACAAAATATTAATAAATCAACTGACAGAATGTAATGTAAATATTGACAATAGCCTACTTTGAGTAGTACATTTTTTAGCTGCTAGATGACTGGCGCTTAAGCCACGCCCATCTTTGGAATCCCAATATAGTTCCATATACTAAACAAATAATTCCATCAAAATTTAAGCTTTCAATTCTGATTTTACCTCGATTATTTTTTTAATTTCAAAGAAATTATAATTTCTAAAACAACGAAGTATCTTAACAATATATCGTAGAATCATTTTTGCGATTTCATGTATACATAGATAATTTTATAAATCTACATATAGATACCATTATTATATATAAATATTGACAGTTTATAATAATAATAAACTCTGTTCTCCAAGTAAGTCTCTTAGGTAAACGGGTAGTGAATTAGTCTTTCAAGCGGTAGGTCCACGGTTCGATTCCCACTCGCGCCGATTTTTTTTTTCCTATGGAAATAATTATATATAATTATACCTCATTATACATAATTATATAGGGCCATTTTTCATTTATAATTATGTAATATAATGATATATAATTTTTTTTACCTGGGCGGGCACATAGTCTGATATACTTATATCAAGGCATATATAGTCTGATATGGCCAATTTCCATATCAGGCCTGATATGGACGGGTTATATCAGGCCTGATATAGTCTGATCAGAAAATTTTTTCACGGGTATATACAATTATTATATATATATTGATAATTAATAAATTATATAAAAAATTTTGTTTACTACGAATCAATCGAGAATACAATTTGCATTACTTGTACTTATAACAAACTTTGCTGATTTTTTTTATTACTATGAAAATTTTTGAACCTCACAAAAATGATCGCGGGTAAGTTATCTATCTATGTTCAAAATAACGGATTTCTCTGAGTCTGTTATATCGACATACTTTCTCATCAACTTTCCGGAAAGCTATGGTCAAGTCTTACAATCAAGGTACTTCCGTCAAATTATTGTCTAGTCGCGGCCGTACATTATATCAAAGTTGACGATCATATTAGTGTCACCTTTTGTTCAGCATGGCTACTAGGGTATAAGTTTAAAATTTAGTCAAAATTATCGGTCGGTACACTAGAATGTGACTTTTTTTACAATCTCTCTCAATTCCGTCTGGTGTCCACGAAAAGTCTGTAAAAAAAGGCGGAAGTAAACTTCACGGCCTAGACTGTAAAAAAAAGAGCGAGTATAACAAAAATTACTATTTTCTGAATTTTTTCAAATTTTTTAACGCAACTCCAAGAACACTCGAGGTATCTACGGAGCTTAGACAGTGTTTTAACGGTGGAAACGCGGAGTTTTGTGTGCAGCTGTGACATTAGATTCTGAAGGCATTTCGTCAGAGTTTCCGTGAAATATTGCCAGTGTTTCCACAGAGTATTTACAAAGTACTGCCAGTTTTATCACGGAGTATTTATACGAATATATTATACGTTTTCTCACCGAGTAGTGACAGAGTATTATGGATATTTTCGCAGTGTCCACGGAGTATTGCTGGTATTTTCACAGATTAATCTTAGAGTATTCACGGAGTATTGCTGTTTTTTTCATATATTTTAAATATTGAGAAACAAAATCTGGAAAGATTAACCCTCCCGGCCATACCCGGAACTCCCCGCTATGTACGAGTTGAAAACGCTTGAGAAATGATCTATTCCGAAGTTTTGAGCTCTTCAAACTCAAAAACACATTTGCTCTACTTTTTTGAGCTTTCGAAAATCATCGACTTTCAGAGTGGGAAGTTGAAAAGAAAAAGGAACAAATTGTTGCATATTATTTTATAATTTAATTATAAATTATGATCCAATTATTTAATAAATAAAATCATAGTTCTCTGGTCGACTCGAACGCGGTACCTTTCGACTATTAGTCTGTTGCGTCACTCATTGATCCAAGTCTTGGACATGGAAGTGAAAGGCTTATTAGTTTTATTTGAAGTTAGTTAATGTATCAGGTTTACTATTAATTAAAATTTATTATAATTGATAATTGAAATAAATTAGTCATTACTTTGATAAGAACCTTTTCAATTTTTCGATTAATGGAAAAAAATGATGATTATTAAAAATTTTAATGTTAGACGCTCCCGTTGAGTATACTGAAAAAAAATTATTTCGAATTAATAACGTAATAATTATTAACATAATGAAAATGAATTTACTTAAAATTACACAAATATATGATAAAGAAATGTGATACACTATGTGTATAATTGAAGGAATTTTTTATTGTTATCGATCTTTTTTTGATTATTTATTTTTTATAAATAATCTATAAGTTATACTTAAGGTGATTTGAAAAATCGAAAATCACTTTTATAACTCCATGAGAACACCGAAAAAACTCTGGATAAATTCTGCGATAACACCGAAAAATCTCCGCAAAGACCCTGCTCGAACGCCGGTAATACTCAGTGGACACACCAGCAATATTCTGTTAATACTCGACGAGCACTCCGTGAGAGCACCGGTAATAGGCCATGTATACTCTGTGATAATATCGACAATACTCAGTGAGAACACTAGCAATACTCCACGGACACCCAGATAAAACGCCCTCGGAATCTTGTGTCATAACTGCACACAATATTTCTCATTTACGCAGCTGAAATACAGCGTGTAGTCCTTTCATACCATATAGTCGTCTAAATCGCTGGGATATAAATACGATCTCCAACGTGCAAGAAGAAAATGCCACGAGTTTAGATTTCCCATATAAATCCGGCTATCCTCTTTCAATGGAATTGCTCAAATTTCATAAAGCATATATCTTTCAGCATCACAACTGTATAAATGGTATAATAATTTAAATTTTTTCAGCTTATAGTGATGCTTTACAGGAGGCTCCTCAATGTCCAGAATTTTATGGAGAACAAGCGTACCCTCACCCAGAAGATTGTGGTTCATTTTTTCTTTGTACGAATGGAACTTTGACACTTGAACGCTGTGAAAATGGTCTTCTTTTTGATGGACATGGTGCAATACATAACCATTGTAATTACAACTGGGCCGTACATTGTGGAGAACGTCAAGCTGATTGTATGTAAAATATTATTTATTTTTTAGAATTTTAAATTAATCGCAGTGACTTAAAATAACATACATTTGCAGTAACTCCGATCAGTTCTCCAGGGTGTGAATATCAATTTGGATTATATGAAAATAGTGATTCTTGCAGTACTACATACGTTAAATGTATTTACGGTGAACCTCATATTGAAACATGTATACCTGGTCTTGTTTGGGATAGCAAGAGTCACTCTTGCGTCTGGCCTGATCAACTAATCCCTTATTGTAATCCAGAGGCTGTTGTTGGTTTCAAATGTCCGCAGAAAGTTCCCAAACATTCAGTTGCTGCTAAATTTTGGCCGTTTCCAAGGTAAATTTATGAGAATTCAGTGAGTATATTCCATTTAAACATTCCAAAAGACTAGATAAATTTTTAATTCTTTACATTGAAAGCTAAAACTTTTGAGAGATGGGAAAATTATTGTACTTACCCTGTTTATAAGTCGAATTCTTATCAGATTTTGAAGTTTGAGGTCCTAGGAAGTTTTTCTGAAAATCTCGAGATGGAGTATGTGTGATAGTACTATAAAAAAAATAGGACGACGGTTGACCCTAAAGGCCATCCCTGCAACTTCCCGCTCATTTTGTACTTAAGCGCTCAAAATTACACATTACGTTTTTGAGCTCTTCGAACTTAAAAATATGATTTTTGTGTCATTTTGAGCTTTTCGAGCTCAAAACTCTAATATCAGTTTAATCAGGGAAGCTTCCTAGGACCTCAAAACGTCAACATCCATTAAAAACTCGATTTTCGAAAAACGGGATAAAATCAATAACTTCCCAACTTTTGAAAATTTTCAATTTTCTTAGCAGGAAGTTAAAAATAATGTTCTACGCTTACCCTGGAAGTCTGTTATTGAAGAGTGCCCCAAGTTTTTATGGGAATTTTACCTTCTATGGGTATTGTTTACTACCGAATCACCGTATTTTGGGTATCCCGGAGAATTTAACTAATGAAAATAATGAGCTTCAAACTAATCGACGCTTTTTACGGAAACAATTGAATAATTAAAACTTCGCGACTTTACGCGGATAAAATAAATATAAATGATCAACGCTCGATGGCGGAAAATAATTCACTTTGCGATTCACGCGGAAAAATCAACGCATAACGGCGGAAAAGTATTAAAAATTGAAAATAAAAGAAAAATTGAAATCTAATTACAACAAGTATCGACTTATCGAATGAATTTATTATGTTAGTGCTATTAAGTGTAACCTAACCACGAGCAAAATACTGACTCGTATATTACGGAGTTTTATGTGCTTTCGAAGAATTATTTGCGCGGAGCCGATCGACGCAGAGCTAACCAGTGGTATCGTGGTCAAAATCGAACTGCCTAAAAATGATTTTTGGCGGCGATTGCATAGGATTCATAGGTAAAATAAATTCAAAATGGAAAATCGCCTGAGGATACTTCGTTGAAAACAAGCGTCATTGCGTCTTTCATATTTTCGAAACCTGGATAAATTTACGCTTGTATCAAACTATTGCTTTATAGGTTTTGATTTCACGACTTTAAGCGGAAAACGTGATGGTGACTTCACTATATTACAAATTTGGAAGTGAGAAAAACAAAGTCATTAAAATCTCTGTCAGATATCGATCCGGGTAATTCGTAAGAATTTTCAAAATTGGAGTAAATTAAATATAAATTATTTCATGCCGTAAGATGGACGGCGGAGTTCCTAAAGTCTATCATTATAAGCATCGCTAGTTTGAAAACGATGTTTATAATTTTCGTCATCAAATTGCGGGAAAGTTGGGCCGGATTTCTCTTATACAGACTTCCAGAGTATGGTAAATTATAAACTAAAAGTAACCCTGGCGGTTTCGGCGACACGGTGAAAGCACGGTCAAATGACGGTTGTTTCATGGTCGTTTCACCGTATAAGGTTCGTTCTTACCGAGCGATCTGTCAGTCAGCATCGGATACCGTTGTGAACGATATCTACTATAAATTTATTGAATATTTACGGTGTATACGCAAGTGAATCTACGACGTTATGACCGACACTGTACGCTCAATATACTGTCCAAATACGGTGATTTTACGCTACTATCACGGACAATAAAATAAAAACAAATATTGCGGAGAGTCTAGACCGAGACTCGAACCCGATTCATCTGGTCGCGCGCCCAAGACTCTACCAGCTAGGCTATCTAAGACACTGCACGAAACATTTTTTTTTCATTGCGCAAATAAAAATAACTTAAATAAAGTTATATTTTTTCCATGACTTCAAAATAATAATCGTAATAAATGATTCAAATTTTTGATGATTACGAAATTCTTAATTTCGAAATTATGGTGAAATTATTAACTGTATAAAAAAATATCTGGAAAAGAAATTGCTAAAAATTGAATTCTAAAAAAAAAATATCTCATAATATTATTTCTTCATAACAAACAATTTTTCCGTAATTATGAAATTAAAGTTTTCGTCTGTAAAAAAAACAATATTGATCATTATATTTTTCATAATCAAAAGGTATTATAGTTTCTCATTTAAGACTATAAAAAAATTCAACACTTGTAAGCCATAAACTCTTTCTGAAAAGTATTGAAATGATTGATCTCTGTTGATTGCCTGTAATCTGATTAATTTTTTATAATTTTACTTTGAAATAAACAAAATTACAATAATTTAATATTTTTTTTAATTTTTCATCCCGATTAGTTACTGAAAATTTCTCATTTACCTATCTTTTTATACACTTTGAGTATTTTTAATGAAATAAAAAAAAAATATAATCAGCACTTTTTCATTGTTGACTAGTAAAAAATTCCTGACTTACCGACATTATACGCTCGTTTCACTCACAGACTACTGTGCATCTACCACCGAGTTACGGTTTTTTAACAATTTATATGTTTTCGAATGACTGTCAAATGACAGACGATCGATCGATGATCTACGATTTTTACTCAGGTAAAAAATTGGAGAAGTCAAGTAAAAATTTGGTTTTTCGAATAGTGAAGTATGATAACTATACAGAATAAAAATCATAAATTAACAGTGAAAAACTTTCACAATGATACTCGTCGTTCACTGTCAAATGACGGCCGTTCGATAGTCAAGTGACGGTCATTCGACGATCATTTGTCGACACTGTGAATTTATGGTACATTCACCGTCGTTTCACGATCATTTTACCGTGACCACGAATCCGCCAGGGAAAAGTTAAAAACTAATTATTCCTGAAATACTAAAACAAAAATTTGCGAAGATATTAGAGCAGGTAGTGAACAACGTACGTTACACTCACGACGCAGATTTACTTTTCCTTTTTTATCCCCTTTCCAATTGCGGCAGGGACCAACTAACATTTTCACTGAATTTCCATTTGCCTGTAATCTGCCTTTGAACACGTAGGCACAGAAAACCATAGATAATCTGACCAAGGGACAGCTGGCTACCGATACTAAAACGATGAATGAATTCATGTTTATTGGGCTGTGTAAATTATAACAATAGTCATATGGCAGAGAATTCGTGCAATTTTTTGAAAAGTATGATCGAAGAATGGAATATTGAGAATAAAGTGGAGGCTATCGTTAGTGATCACGCAGCTAATATTATTGCAGCAGTAAAATTAGGAAGCTGGCGCTCGATCGGTTGTTTTGCTCATTTATTAAATCTGATTATACAATCATCAATAATACGAATTTCAGTGTCGTTCAAAAAGTTAAAAGTATTGTTGAATATTTCAAGAGAAGTACTAAAGCTCTAGAAAAACTTCATGAATTACAAAAACAGATGGAACTTCCTTTACTGAAATTAAAAAAAGATGTTCCTACTCGATGGAACTCGACATTCGAAATGCTGGACCGTGTCAGTGATGCCAACTTGGGGGATTTTCCCCTAAATTTAGGGGTATTTTGCAAATAGCGGGAAAGTTTTAGGGGATAAATTTTTTTAGGGTATTTTTTTGGGAATTTTTAATTCGTCAGAAAATATATTTTAATATAAAAAATTAATAAAAAATAACAATTCTTCAATTATTAATTTTTAAAAGAACATTTTCAATGTATATATATACTAAAGCAAAGTATAAGTAGAGCCCTCGGGAGTTATACCTATATACATTACAAACTTATTGTAGATGTACTATAGCTATAGATTTACGCACCTATATTATAGTATATGATATCCAGTGAATTTTGACATTTAAACGTTGACATGTTTTTAGTCTAGTGAGAATCAAGTTTTACTTTTTAAATATATCGTATATAATAACTGCAGCTTTATTATAATACAAATAGTTGATATGAGCAATAAAACAAATTGTTTTAAAGAAAAAAAATACGCTCAAAAATATTCGAAGCAATGGGAACAAGAAGAAAACTTAAAAGGTTAGTTTGTTATATTTTTGATAATTTTTAAAGCATTTTCCATAATCTTAAGTATGTTTTATTTAGTTACACAATTAAAAGATTTTTTTTTTATTAATAATATTTTTTTTCAATATTGTTTTAGATTGGATAGCTCCTGATCCTACTGGTAACTGTCAAAAAGCTTATTGTAAATATTGCCGTACTATTTTAGTAGCACATAAAAAAGATTTAGGCAAGCATGCGATATCAATTAAACATAAAAATGCTGTTGATAAAGATAAACAAGCAAAATTATGTCATCCAATAAACGTGATAAAACCTCCTAACAATAAAGTTAAAGTTGCTGAACTTCAACTAGCCGCATTTATAGCAGAACATACATCAATTATCACAGTTGATCACTTGACAGAATTGTTGAAAAAAATTGAACCGGATTCGGATGTTTTTAGTAAGATGAAATTGCATCGAACCAAGTGTGCAGCACTCATAAAAATATTTTAGGCCCGTGTATGCTCGAAGACTTAGTGAATGATATGAAGGAATCTCCCTACTGACTTATTATTGATGAAAGCACTGATATATTGACTGAAAAAATTCTATGCATAATGGTACGATATATTTCTTTTAAAAAGAAAAAATTATTGACTACATTTTATCGTATTGTAAAAATAGTTGACGCAACTGCTAATGGTATTCATTCGGTTTTAGAATCACAATTAGAAGCTGATGGACTTTCTTTAAAAAATTTAGTCGGTATTGGAGTTGATGGTGCAAATGCACTAGCGGATCCGTATACACTGTGTATACTAGGTGTAAATTCGGTGTAAACTTGGTGTGGTGTATACTGGGGGGATACAGTAGGTATATTTGGTATTTTTCGGATAAACACTAAGTATAGATGAAAAATACACTCAATATTCTCGGTGTGAATTCGAATCATATAACACAAGTTCACACCGAGTATACACCAAAAAAATTTTTTATCTCCAGACAGTGACAAAGTTGTCAGAGTTGTCAGTGAGAAAATTTTTTTCGAATAAGGGAAGTAGGTATGGATCGCCTGGAAATGACCTGAAACGAACAAATAACATAAAATCAGATGAACGTTTTTTGGTGTATCACTTTCAACGCGTACACTGTAAAAAATTTTCCAAATCCCATTCTAAGATGGTCGGTATGATGGTCGGTATGAACCATTCTGTTTCATCGCTTTTGAAACAAGAAGTACCTGATATTGTAATTATCAAATGTATCTGTCACTCTCACCATTTGTGCGCTGAAAAAGCTGCAGAAACATTACCTCGCCAACTAGAATATCTTGTCAGAGAAGCTCACAATTGGTTTTCCAATAATCCAAAGCGTAAGGATGAATATAAAAAACTTTATAAAGTCATGAATGGTGATGAAGCTAAAAAGGATCCGAAAAAAATTGCTGGTCTGAGCGGGACTCGGTGGTTAGCTAGATACTCTGCAATTAATACTATTTTAGAGCAATGGGAAGAGTTAAAACTACTATTTGAATTAGCTAAAAATAATGACAAATGTTTACAAGCACAGTACTTATATGATATTATGGTTTGTCCAGCGTATAAATTATTTATGATTTTTTTGCATTCAAATTTAGAATTATTAACTAATTTAAATAAGCTATTTCAAAGTAGTAACGTTGAAATATTTAAACTGCTAGAAGACTTATTTTTGTTCTATAAGAGTATTCTGCAGAAAATTGTGGTTCCATCTCAACTGCAGAAAATTAAGGACGACGATCTAGTTAATTTTAAATTTCAAGACTATCTAATGCATATATGATGTATATATCATCAGTTTTTTTGGATACAGCTTTGATCAAGCAGCTAAATCAGTGCCATCAAATGAAATATCTAATATTCGAGCTCGGTGTAAAGATTTTTTAGTGAAACTATGTACTGAAATTCAGGAACGATTGCCTATGAATATTTCTATATTGAAATCAATGAATGTCTTGACACTGACTTACGCTACATCACAGAGAAAACCTGATTTATCCAAATTGTTGGAACAATTCACTAGGGAATCATTGTATGGATCAAAAGATAATATTATCAAAGAATAGAACATGTTATCTCATAAACAGTGGGATAATACGAATGAAACAGTATCATTTTGGTCAGAAGTTTACGAGGATCGTGATTCAGGCGGTAATAGAAGATTTGAAAATGTTTCTAAATTTGCTTTAGCACTGTTAACTACTCCCATTTCAAATGCTGATGTTGAGAGAGCATTTTCCATATATTCTGTAATAAAGGATAAATTAAGGAACAAGTTAGCACTAGAAATGGTTCAGAGTATTATGATGGTTAAATTTTCATTAAAACGAGATTACGGGTTTTTATTCCGCTCAATTGGCCCCTTAAATTAAATTAATTGAAATAATAAAACTAACAAATGAATCTAAATTAATTAATAAAAGGGCGCCACCAGGATTTTTAATCGCGGTTCCCGGAACCGGAACCAGAGCTGAGTTTATCTACAGGGAGAGAGAGTGGAGGAAGGTGATCTGAAATGAATAAATTTTTATTTAACAACAGTACCAAAAAATTTATTAACAACAAAATAAAATAACAACTTGTTCACTCGCACGTACACTGACTCACTTAAGACTAACTTAACACTACGACTTATTACTACCGAGGATTCCGGGCTAAAACCGACGCCTCAACTTAACCTAAGTAGCCAGCAAAGCACCTCGTACAGAGGCTATCGTATACGAGGGCGATGTGTAAATTCCTACGCACTAAACCCACGAACTCCACTAACTCAACTTAACCTAGGTAGCCAGCAAGGCACCTCGTACAGAGGCTATCGTATACCAGGGCGATGTGTAAATTCCTTATAACTAACAAAAATTCTTAATCCTACAGTACCCTCATAAGGAGCACTTTACTGCAGTTTCTAGCTACGTCGCGCTGTCCACCGGACCCTCATGCTCTATCAAAATTCTTAATCCTGACGGTACCCTCTTATGGAGCGTCTATACCGCAGTTTCTAACTAAGTCGCGCTGTCCACCGGACCCTCACGCTCTTAGACTATACGAACTACTCCACTCGGCAAAACATCAACAAGTAGAGAATGTACACACTTACACATTAGTTCTCGGCTCGGCAAAACATCAACAAGCAGAGAACGTACACACACACACGTATAACCCGCACGGTCTTCACACACATAACCCGCTCACACACACACACACACACACACACTGGCTCTACTTAACTTTTATTTTTGACTTAAAAAAGTTATTACAAGATTTAATATCAGAAAATTATTACGTCAAACTTTTTGCTTAATTAAGGGGTTAGGGGTAGTCAGAATTTTCAAAAAATCAATTATTTTTTTTTTGCATTTTCGTTATGTGTAATATCTTAAAAATATTCTCTGAAAATTTCAAGTCGATCCGATAATTAGTTTTTGAGTTATTCGACAAATAACAAAGAGAGCTCGGGTACTTCAAAGCGCTCGGGAGCAGATAGCTAGCGGCAGCTTCAAGAAACCCCCTTTTAGGGTTCTATTGTCATCCTATTCTGGAATTATAAAAGCAGATTCGTACAAAAATACAACCATAAATAAAAAGGAATGTATAGGCCATGTTCAAAAGCGGATGGGGACTCAACTGCATACTCTGAAAACTAAACAAAAAGGTCTTGGTGGTAGAGGTAGGCTTACAGGAAAAGTAATAGACAAATTAACTGTGTACTATGGTTTATCAATACGTCGTCATTGCGATTCTATTGAAGATATGAAATCTGCTATTATGGCAACTTTTTACCACTACGGTTCGACTGATGAAAATCCGAATCATGATATGTGTCCCAAAGGCGAAGATTCTTGGTGCTCTTACCAGCGCGCTGAAGCAAGTGGAGAGCTTGATACTTATACTCAAGATTATTCTCCCTTACCTCCTGATGTTTTAAAAGCTATTAAACTGATTTACGACGATCTCAGTAATGATAATTTACTTTCAAGATGTGTAGGTGGATTCAATCAGAATAATAATGAGAGCTTCAACCAACTAGTGTGGAAAATATGCCCAAAAACCGTGAATACTAGTTCTACTATCGTAAAAATTGCTGCATACATAGCTACTTGTATATTTAATGAAGGTACAAATTCATTATTAATGATTATGGATACCCTAGGACTTAATTGTGGGTCTAATTCCCATCGGTATGCTGAAAAATTGGATGCTGCACGTGTGAAAGTGGCAGATCAGCGCGCCAACGACAACACTCGGGAAGGCAGAATGCTTCGTAGGCAACAGCAAATTGATGTTTTGGAAACTTCCACAATGGCTGAAGAACTATTATATGGCCCAGGAATAGATGACTCGATGTAAGTAATTTAATAATTCGTATTTCTGTACGTGAATCTAGTGTGAAACTTTAAACGCGTTTTTCTCAAAACTATGTTTTTTGAACTGGTGACAACTGTAACTCGAAAACCGCTCGGTAGATTTTAATAAAATTTATACAGCTTTTAGAATACATAATAAACTCGGGCCTGATCGAAGGATTTTTTTTTTTCCAAAAATTTCGATTTTTTAAGGGGACATGAAAGAAGATTTGATAACATTTTTATGAGATGATTTTTGGTGCATTGTTTTGAGTTAAATTTTGGACAGTTTTCAATCAAATTTAAACCACATATAAAAATTATAATAATAAAAGCAGGGAACTAATTCATTTATGAAATTTTTACAAAAAAAAAATTAATTCATAAGAATAATATCCACTTGTTTATTGATAATTACATTCGGTGCATTATTATTAATAATTGTGATTATAAATAATCGGGTTTATAAATTTTTTATAACTTAGTAGTGACAAAGAATGCAGGGAACTCTTTTTTATAATCATTGTTTCCATAAAATAAACAAAAATTCATTATTTTGACGTAGATTTCTGTAGGCTGTATAAAGTTGCGATTTTTCTTATGAATTAATTTTTTTTTTTTGTAAAAATTTCATATATAAATTAGTTCCCTGCTTTTATTATTATATTTTTTATATGTGGTTTAAGTTTGATTAAAAACTGTCCAAAATTTAGCTCAAAACAATGCACCAAAAATCATCTCATAAAAATGTTATCAAATCTTCTTTCATGACCCCTTAAGACCAATTAACTGTTGATTTTTTCCCAAAAATCTAGACAAAAATTTCCTGAGGCCGCCATTTTGTTAATTTTTGAAAAAAAAAAATCCTTCGATCAGGCCCAGGATTATCTATTTATAAAACTAATTTTTTTCATCCGATTGATTTTAGATGAATCTCCAAGGACTTATGATTGTCACCGCAAGGACTTTTTTTTGGAACTGGGTCAACACAGACAGCTATAACTTTGGAAATAAAATTTTTTTTTTTTTGAAATTTTCATGACTTCAAGTCAAAAAATTGTATAATAATGCCATATTACTACTTTTGTAAAATAACATGATTTAATAGCAAAAAAAAAATACTGAAAATTCTCATTTCTTCGTGCCTCTGACTACCCCTAACCCCTTAATTCAGTCATTAGCTAACAATTAAATCGTAAACCATTTTCATAACTAATAATTTAATTCTCAAAAAAATCGACACTAAAAACTGATGCCTGAATTTATTCCAAATTAACCACGGGTTTAATACTCAACATTAAATAAATTTTCCGGATTTTACAGATTAAAATTTATATATTCATTTCCCAAAATTACTATTCCATTCATCCCAACTTAATTATAAATCCTAATTCCAAATTTCAAATTAAAATCATTAACTAATTTATTGCCGGGGTCTTAATAATACAACAATAAATATTTAATTAAAAGAGGTCTTCGTATCTTGAATTAATAGATTAAAATCTATTGACAGATGTCTTAATAATCTGCCAACAATGTTCGGTAACTTCCGAGATTTTACAAATTAATTTTTCCTGAATTTACTTAATTTATTTAATAAATTGTTTCGTTAAATTATTTTACTTTGTCTAATTTATTTCACCAGAATTTTATAAATCCATTTTACTAAGAGGCCGAGTTCAATATATAAAATGACCGCGTGGAATTTTTCGATTAATAAATAATTAATAAAATAATTTATCTCAACGTAAAATAAATTCACGAAAAATTATCCACGGGTATTCAATCTTAATTGCGTCGAAGTTCAGTAGCCTATTCTCAATAATTTATATAATGTTAAATAAATAATATTTTCTTGTAATAAATAATATTAAATAATAATAATTCAATTTTCCTTAATAATTCGTTTTGTAAAATAATTGCCAGGAATTTGCGCGCTCAAAATGGACGCCGGCATTCGTTAGTGCATAGTAGTCTTTGACCTTGGGTACACGTTAACTGCGTTGTAAAATTCAACCGACACTTGGCTAATCCGTGAGAAGACAATGGAATTTTCTCGAAGCTTTTAATTCTCGGTTTTATTTTATGAAATAAAATAAATGTAACTAAACCGATTTTCCAGATGTTCAGAATGATTTAGAATTAATTGAGTAAACTAATAAATTCTCACGACAATTAACACCGCAAGGTCCTTGAGCAGTCTTCGGGTATAAACCCCCTAGAGGTACGCTCAACGGCAACTAACGAATAAAATTTAATTGCAATTAAATGATTATTGAATTATTATTAAATAAATTGAGAATAATCAATCAGAGAAGAAGTAAACTGAGTATAAACCCCGCAGTCCACTCCTAGCCCACAGAGTAATTATTGATACCTTGTTGGATTATACGACGATCTAATTCACTACTCGAGATTGGAGTCCTAGATGTTATTGGCTTCTGTCGTCTCGTAACTACTCCGGGGATCGGTTCTTCTTGATTTGTGGCACACTGTCTGGCAGTTACACTACTTCTCCCTGTCACAGCGCCTGGCTCACCTATATAACAACCCCCAAAATACCCCCTCCTACTCTCTCTTTAGGCCTGAAGATCGAGGCGCACCAGTGCTAGTCGAATAGTTATCGATCTCTGGTGACTTATCGATGCAGGGTAATTTTACCCTGTTACAACGAACAGTGCACTTTATTTGTGCCGACTAAAGAAATACTGAGCAAATTTACGGTACACATGTATGATTTTAAAAACGACACTGAAAAAGTAAGTGATGTAGAGTTTCAAGAACTGCTTAATATAACGAATGCAATACAGTTCATTTAAATATGTGATTTTATATGATAAAGAAATTTTTATTTATTAATTTGTTATTAACAATACATGCAAAGTAAATATATTTATTTATATGATATAAATATTTACATAATATGAATACTTATATAAAATATAATGTATAGTCTATTGAAGGAAGTTTAAAAAAAAGAAACAAAATAATTTATTTTCTATTTTAAAACCTTCTAAAAAATAAAAACTGATAAAAAAAAAAATAATCTGACTAATTTTTAAATAATTTCAATTTTAGTTTTAGGGGATTTTGTTTTTAATTTAGGGACTTTTGTTGAAAGTTTTAGGTAAAAGTTTTTTCAAGAGTTGGGGACACTGGACCGAGTATATCAAGTGAAAAATGCAATTATTAGTAGGGGAGCCCACGATGCTAAATGGGGATTTACTCGAGCGTCGTAGAGACCTATTGGGTTGCAAAGCTTAGATGATAAGAAGAAAAAAATTTTATATGATATATACCTTTACATCGGTGGGGGAAGCGGCTATAAATTTTTAAATATGTAAAAAAAAACTGTTGCATGGACATCCTCGAGCGCGTCAGATATTGATAGCATCAATGCCCTACGTATTTGTAATAATGTACGTATATTAATCTGATCGTTTGCATGATGCGGGTGGTTGTATGTAAGGGTTGAAAATGAAAAAAAAAAAAAAATTTAATCGAGCGCGTCAGATTTTCTAAGGGAGTGTTAAGTGCACCAAAAAAAAGCTCTCATTCACTAATCTGACGATTTCGATGGGACGCAAACTCGCGGGCATTTTCATAATGTGCAAAAAAAATTCGCCATTTTGAAATACTCAAGCGCGTCAGATTAAGATATATATGGTTCATCTTTATGTTCTAAACGTACTGTCTCATAATCTGACGATTATCTAGAGGGATTCGCCTGATCTGACAAAAAAAAATTAGAAAAACGATTCACCTTAAAGGCCATCCCTGCAACTTCCCGCTAATTCCATTCCTGGGCGCTTAAAATTGTACTTATGACATTTTTGAGCTCAAAATATAATTTATGTGATATTTTAAGCTTGCTGAGTTCAAAGAAAAAATATTTCTATGCATTTGAGCTCTCCCAGCTCGAAAGTCTGATAGAAGTTTCATAGAACACTATTTTTGGAATTTTCAAACCGCAATAACTTTTTGAATGGATCGCTAATTTTCACGCGGTTGTCGGCATTCGACGCCGTTTTATCATCCTCATAAGTAATTTTAATTGATCGAACTACAAATTTCGAGTAATCCCGAAAAAACACT
>NC_058167.1:2481102-2565076 GCF_020080835.1 Cotesia glomerata | reverse complement strand
TTAGTGAGGCATGCCGAAAAATCGCTCGGGGTGAAGTTGGCTTTCCGAACTTAGCCAGTCTGGCAATCCGGGATCTTATTTGTTTTAATTAGGCAAGCCGAACACCGTATGCCAAAAGAATTCCACACCTGATGTAATTCCCGTATTAGCTGCACCGCCTGCTCGGCATATAATGGATTGCCTAATTAGTGACGAAATAACGGTAACCAGTTGCCGGTTTGATTCTCCGAGCTCGCTCATTTAGACAAAACTGTGGCAATGCCTAAGTTCGGCATGCTCATGGATTGCCTAATTTAGTACGAAATAATCTGGTAACCAAAGGCTTACCGAAGTTTAGCTCACCGCTTCTCGGGCTTACTTAGAAGCAAAACCCAGTGGGAAATGCCTAAGTTCGGCGGCAACCATGGATTGCCAAACTGTTATGAAATAACAGCAACCAAAGCTTACCGAAGTTTGGGGAAAGCTCCGCTACAATGCCGTCCATCAAGGCAGGGAGAGACTTTGGTGCCTCTGGTGAAGCCTTCCAAGTCGTTTGGCGAATAATTTGGTGATTCCACCCCACAGATGTCATTGTTATATCGTTGTGCAGATCTCTTCCATAACTTCGCTTACTTGCTTTTATGCCCAGTTTAGCTGCCTGGCCTGCCGAGGCCTCTTTTCGAATATAAGTTTTGGGTTCGGCGAGCGTTCGCAGTTTCCGTGGCGCGGCGACGTAGCTCATGACACTTTTGCGGAGTTCTGCCATGTCTGTTGACCACCAGTACGCCGGGCTTCAGAAACCCGGTTTTTCAGCCGCGGCATAGAGGCGTCAGCGGCAGCAATTTCAATGCATTTTAGTACTGCCTCCTTCCTCGTCTCCCCTGCAACCGGAGCTCGAATTATTCTGAAGCGGTACTATTCGTGTGAGGACGTTATTGCTCCTTCTGGATGCTTCCCGGTTTCACTTCCGCCAGAGACCCATGTGGTTTCTGTTCGAAAGTCAACCAACGCAGCAGAATGAACATACCGGTGATCACCACGTATTCTTTCGATGCCAGTCCAGTCCTCATCATGTTGGCTATCCTTGAGTGCCAAGCCAGCGCGAGATGTCGATGACTTTTGTACCTCGGTCTTCTTGTTAAGTCGCAAAACAAGCAATTATGAGGCCTGTGGCTTCCACAAGCAAAGCCTGCCGGGCCTCTGGCACGAGAAAGTCGAAGCAACCCCTCATTCCCACCTGCTTTTGGCATGCTTGTTCACCAGCGAGCTATTACTAATTCCCTCAAGTCGTCGAGCTTACCCATATACCTTCATATTGCCAAATTCTAAGGAAAACACACTTGGCTGGGTGAAGCTGTCTATCCGGCATTTCAGTTTGCTCCGCTTCCTCGTTGTTGTTGACAGTACCTCTTTCGAGTTTACCATCCAGATAGCTGCCGTGCCGGGACTTATCAGCGAAACTTCATGTTTTACCCTGATGTTTAGATAGTGTCTTCGCAGGCATAAAGTTCGCACTGATTTCTGCCTTGGAAGACAGTTGGCGTGCCAGGTTTTGCGCCAGTGCAACCATTTCAGATTGCCTTATAGTACATGTCATTTCTGCCCTCTCGTGGCTTCGGCAAGTGCCGTGCGGGAATTCCTTGCAAGCTCCGAAAGCCAGAAATATGAAGTGCAAACCATCTGGACACTTTCTGTCCAGAAGTACAAAGGAAGCGCAACCCCGGCTTCTCCGCGCGCAGTTTACGGTCCCCGTGTTTTACTGCGCGTCATTTCTGACCTCTCGTAGCTTCGGCAAGTTCGGTGCGAAATGCCTTACAAGCTCCGAAGCCTGGAACATGACATAAGCTATCTGTAGCTTCTTTGTCCGGTGTACAGAGGAAGCACTTTGGCTGTTCAACGCAGTTTGCAGTTTTGTGGCTTTCTCCCCCGCATTCAAAACAGCACTTGCTACGGTCAGGCCCCTTACAGGAGTTCGTCACGTGCCCGTATCCGAGGCATCTGATACAGCGTATTACTTTTACAACTGGGCGAAAGCAGCAGTTTACCCATCCGATCATTATACGGGCCTTATCAAGGATCTTGACCACGCTTGCCTCGTCTAACTCGTAGAAGGCTGCCCGGTTGCCTCGTCGAGTAGGTTTTGTCAAATTTACCTGTTTGATCTCCAGGCTGTCGGTGAAGTCACGTTTGAGTGCTTCGCGGACGTCGCTCTCGGTAGAAATTCTATCCAAGTCAAGGATCTCGATCGTTGTTTGTGGTATGAGTGTTCTGACTGAACCGATGTTAGCGGTTGTTGTTTTTATCGCAGCCGTGAAAGCAGTAGTGTCTTCAGTCTTGCGACCCATTTCTAGTAGAACGCCCCCGCGCTTCGTTTGTTTGATAGCCTTTATGTCTACTCCAGTCTCTGACAGGTTAACCTTGGCCTTGATTTCCGTGATGAGATCAGCGTACGTTCGCCCTCCAGTTGGCTGGATAAGTACAGCTTTAGTTCTTGTCCTCTTTCTCCTCGGCTTCTTGGAGCCACCATTGCTTGGCTGGTTTTGGGCTATTGCAAATTGGGCCGCTGGCTCCTGTTCTTCCTTTTTCTTGTTTTGTCGAGTCACCTCGATCCAGGCGTCCTCCCGGGCTGTCCTTTTCGGTGCTGGCTTTTCGATTGTTGAGGAAGGACTGGGCGTGGACAACGGCCTCTTCTTGTTGTTGTGCTTTCCTTGCTGTGGTAGTTCCCCAGGAGTGGTCAAAGATGGCTGTGGTTTTTTGGGCAGACTCGGAGTTGTTTGGGTCGTTGACGCCGACATGCCTGGTGATTTGTTGGCTAACCTATATGCTGTAGTGATAGATGTTATCAATTTTCTGATCTCATGATGGAGATTATTCTTGTCTCTTATAAACTGGGCTAACTCTCAGATCTTGCTGCCAAGCCTTTCCATTGGTGACTGTTGGCCGGAGACAGTCGGTACAGAGTTTATTCTTCCTCGGTAGGTTTAATTTGTGACAGGAGCAAAAGGTCCTCCACTTTTTGGAGGAACGTTGCTCAGCTGTCCGTTCTCTTCCATCTGGGCTGTTTTCGTGCTCCCTGTAGCATTTCCAGACAGCAGAGCCATGGGGTCCACCCCGCTGTCGTAACGGTCGCTTGATAACGACGAGTTCAGGCCCGTTTGCACGCCTTCCCTCGCCGGCACTGAGTTATCTATCTTCTGTACTGTAGACGATGTTTGAAAATCTTCTGATATTTCTATATCGTTGTTCGCTAAGTTTGGTCCACCCCGAGTATTTTATTTCCTCGGTACCTGACATTACTGCCGGGTATTCCCCTATCCACCACCTGGGGAAGTGCTCGATGCAGGACCCAGCAGCCCGACACGGTGTGTGTGTTTGTGTGTGTGAGTGTGTGTGTGGATGCATGTATGTAAATCTCTTATAACTTTTGAACGGCTTGACCAATTTCATCACGGTTGGCGCCATACGGAAGGGCTTGACCAAATTTAGATTTTAATACAATTTGGACCGATTTGGACCGGTAGATTTTGAGAAATCTCTAAAAAACTACGAAAAAAATGTTTTTCAAATGTGGTTGTATTGGAATAACTTTTAAACGGCTTTACCGATAGATTCTAAAAACTAATCAGCTCTTAACATCAAGAAACCACGTCGATCGTCGAAATTTCCAGTCTGATCAATTTGTGTTGAAAAAGTATATCATAGAATTTGAAAAACTGCGTCGAATGCTGCTAACCGCGTGAAAATTGGTTTATTCATTTAAACGTAATTGCAATTTGAAGATTTAAATAATAGCGTTTTATTAAACCCCTATCAGACTTTTGAGCTCGAAGATTTCGAAAGCTTATAACATCTAACTCTTTGAGCTCAGAGAGCTCAAAATAATTCTTAAATTATATTTTTGAGCTCAAAGAGCTCAAAAACGTTATACGTGCAATTTTAAGCGATTGGATATGGAATTAGTAGGAAGTTGCAGGGATGGCCTTCAGGGTCAACCGTTTCCTAATTTTTTTTATTAAGATCCATACACGGAAAGAACAAGATTACACTGGATAATATTCCAGATTATACTCAGTGACATCTGTAGTGGAAAGAAATTTCAAATAGTAGCTAGTATAATCCAGATTATACTTGGTTACATCTGGATTATACTCATTGTAATCTCCCATTTCTCCCAGTAAAATCTCAGATTATACCTCGTCAGATTCTACTGGATATAAACAGAGATTGTATCATGTAGAATTTTGATTATACTCAGGAGAATCTTGGATTATGCCCAGTGATATCTGCGCCATTTTCTTTCTATCATCTGCGTGTGAAGTGCTGTTTACAATTTGTGAATTATAGTCAATTATCAGTATATTTGTAAAATGTACTAATAAGCGAGAAATCTCGGATCAGGTTTAGACTGATTATCTCAATTAAAAACACAAAAATACTATCAAAAGTATGAACCTTCAATTTATTTACACAAATATCACTTGATTAGAGATTAAATAGTTATCAGATTGTTATTAAAAATGCGGATAGTTTAAGCACAGCGGTGATGCAAAAAGATAAGCCGGTTGCCACGAGGTCGAAACAAACTGGTACTGAAAGAAAGCGGTGATTTTATTGAGTAAGCACAATAAAATCTGAAACAGACTAAACATGAATTAAACATAATTAATTTAAACTGGTTAGTTAAATTTTAACAGGGTAAATGTACCCTGTATCGATAAGTCATTGAGTATCGATCATTGTTCGACGCAGAACTTGCGCGTCTCGATCTTCGAACCTTGAAAGAGATTAAGGAGGGGGTAGTTTTGGGTTAGAATTCGTATGCCGAGCATTGCACGAGGGAGAAGAGGTGTAACCACCAGACCGTGTGCAACGGAAAAGTTTAAGCAGCAGGAACAATGGAATAATCAAGAACAAGTTACAAGAGAAGTTGGTCCCCGTAGTAGTTACGAGACGACGGAGAAGCCGAAATACTACCAGGATTTCAACCTTAGGCAGTGAGCTAGATCGTCATAATTACAAGGTACCGAAATTTACTCCGTGAGCGGGAAGTAGACCGCGGTCTTATACTCGGTTTACTTCTCTTCTAAATTATTTATTTAATAATAATTATTAATATCCGTTAGTTTAGTACTGAATGATTTTCACGGGGATTCGTACCCGAGAATCATTCAGTCGACCTTGAGGTGAATAATCATTTTTGATTTCGTTAGAGAGAATTTTAATTAACAAGAGTTAATCAACTTAATTATTTAATATCTGGAATTGTTTTATTAATTGTATTAGTCTATATAATCAATTGAAAAAAATCGACAAGTGTCTTCTCACGAATTTTTGTCAAGCATCAGTAGAGATTTAAAAGTCATAGATAACGAAGGACCCAAGGTCATAAGTAAGTAAAGTAACGAATATTTAAGGTAGTACCTCCGCGACTTTACAGTCAAAAAGTTTTGGATTAGTACTATACTTAAACACATTAGCTGTACTATGACTGTGTTCAATATATTTTTAACGTGACTGTACTTCTTTCACTACTACATCCCCTATACGTATACACACATACTATGAAATTCAATTCTGCATGGAACTGTGGCAACGTCGCGTTATTATTATTCTTATTTATCCTATACCTATAATACCACTCAATTTATTTACAGTTCATATGCGCAGTAAATGTAAACAACCGGCTATTGTTATTGAAATAAACAAATAATTATGGGTGATCGAATGCGTTATAAAGGAAGATTTATTAAAAAAAAAGTATTCGATAAACAAATTAAAATAAAAAATGGTTTACAAAAAAAAAGAAAAGGCAATGATTTGTCAACAAATAATAAACCTAACCTATCCGAAGGCTTTCGTGTGGTGGATTTAAAATTGTTAGCCGAAAAATTGAAATGTGTAAAATGTTTTGAAATACTTTGTCTTGATAATATTGTACACGAACAAAATTTAGGGCTGAATTCAATCTTAAAAGTTAAGTGCACTAAATGTGATATAATAACAATAGTTCCAATGAGTAAAACTCATCGTACAGCTGATAATAAATCTAATCACTCAGACATTAATACAGGTGTAGTTCTTGGTAAGTTAAATAAATATTAATATTTAATTAATATTAATTTTAAAAAATTGATAATTTAAATTTACTTAAAAACAATAATAGTTAAATTTCTATGTGAAAGTTCAAATACTAAAATAAATATATTTATTACAGGTGCTATACACGCTGACTATGACTGCACTGGATTAAACAAAATATTGGCATGTACCAATATTCCAACAATATTGCCACAATTATTTAAAAGATATGAAAGAGAAGCTGGTCCTGCAATCGAAGAAGCTGCTAAGGAGAGTTGTAAAAGAGCTGCCAAGGAAGAGCGACAACATCAATGAAAATATAGACAAGTTGTGTGAATTATTGTAAGTTTAATTGAAATTGATAGAGCTACGGAGTAACAATTTTTTTTTTGTTTATAATTTTTTATTGATCATATGAGGATGATTTGAATTGATTTATTGTCATCAACGAAACAGAGTTTTTAGAAGTCTATAATTTTTTTGAGTTGTAGATGATTTTTTTAAATTGAATATAATTTTTTTAAATTGTAAATAATTATTTTGAATTATGTAGAATTTTTTCGAATTGTATATAATTTTTGGACTTAATTGTTGTCTAGACTTTCATAATAATTTCTATTCTTACTTGTCTAAATTGTAAATATTTTATAAAATAATTTTTGTTCTCATACATTCCAAATAACAGTGATTTAAAATTCTCCGTCAAACTTTGTATTATTTTTTATTTTATTGCTGAACACAGAGCAGCATTAATTATTGATTTTTATTTTAATGTAATGTTTAAATCAATAAATGCTGATGAAATTTAAAATTGAAACTTTACATCCCTGATTTCTTATTATCCCATTTTAATCTCCCTTTCCTCTTCCTAGGCCTCAAGAGATCGTCGAAGAAATTTACCCTCACCATGCCAAATTAAAATCGTCAATAGTTGATTTAGATGAAAACAACAATACCACGTATGATTCAGCTGTCGGAAAAGTTGTTAGTATTATTGTATCTTATGACATGGGATGGAGTAAAAGAGGAAATGGAAAGAGCTACGATAGTCTCAATGGTTATGGTACTATTATAGGATTCTTGAGTGGCAAAATTCTCGATTATGCTAATAGAATAAGAAAATGCAAATTTTGTGACTTGGGCAGGAAAAAAGAAGATCATGATTGCCGGAAAAACTTCGTCGGTAGTGCCAAATCAATGGAAGCATCTGCAGGAGCATATTTGGTAAACAATAGCACAGTTCTTAAAAAAGCTAATCTTGAAGCACGAGTACTAATTGGCGATGAAGATAGCTGCACTATCGCAGCCGTTCGTCGAGGGAACCCTAAAAAAATTTTTAAACTTGCTGATCAAAATCAATTGAAAAAAAATTTTAGAATTGGAAATTGTCGAATTTTAAAGAAATAAAAAAAAATAGTATTGATCATATAAAAAAATGTTTTTAGTTATGCATTGGCTCAAAATGTAGGTGATAGCAAAAATTTAGCAAAAGCTATAGGTAATATACCTAATCATTTGTACGATAACCACGAGAATTGTGGATCTTGGTGTTGTCGCAGAAGTGGCTCTGGGGAACAAAAAATTTTGCTTACAAACCTAACTTTATTTGATAAACTATCAGCTGTATGTGACAAGTACACTGCTAGTGCAAATAAATTTTCAATTCCTGCTTCGAGCCAAGCTAATGAATCATTCAATAATATAATGGCTCATAAATCGCCAAAAAACATTTGCTATAGCAAAAGCGAATCATCAAGTTATCGTCTCGCTAGTTCTGTGTGTACCAAAAGTGATGGCGATTCCTGTATCGTTGGAATTAGAAAAAAACTAAAGTTGTCACCAGGGTTACACACTTCGCTTTATGCAGAGCTATCAGATAATAAGCGAAAGAAACGTGCAATAGATGCAAAGCTGCCGGTTGCCAAGAAACGTCGTGTACTTGTAACTCAAGAACGTGAGAAATTAAGAAAGAAGAATGAAAATTCCGAAGGCGTTCAATATAAATCTAACTGCGGTCTGTCGCAAGACGGTGAAGATTTTGAAGCCTTTGACGAATCACAAATTAAAGGTCCAGATATTCAAATGTCACCAGAGACATGCAATTTAGTTTTTTTTTATTTAGAAACCTCGGGTTTCCGTAAAAGTGACGAAATTCTTCAAATTGCAGCATCTTGTAAAGGGCGAAAATTTAGTGTCTATATTAATCCTACAAAAATCATTGATGATAAAGCTTCCGCGTATACTGGTGTTACGTTCTCAATTTTTAGTATTTATTTTATTACGCCTTTAAATTGGTAGGGACGATTTTTAAATTGAAAGAAAAAATTTAATTAAGAACTGTCGAATAAATTCAGGTTTGGCATCATTGGGTGATCTATTGACCCCAGGTGTGCCGTCACAGATGAGCTTACTTTACCTAACTAATATTTTAGGGACTCACCATTATTGGCCCCATAAGTCAGCCCAAATAATACCCCGTTTCTCTAACGACTTAGCCTCGAAAGGCGGGTACGTGTCGTGGCCGGTCTTCTGGAAATACTCCTCGGAGTAGTATCCGTATCGAGGGTCGTCGACCGGGATGACTCCTCCTGGTGGCCGAACTTCGGGAATCTCAACGGGAGTCAGTGTCCAAGTCCTGGTGATGTCCGTCCAGAAGGCAGGGCGGTTGTTGTTGATTGGAATGGACTGACCCTCTTGACCCTGGTACGAAGGAGGCGGTGATTTTGGAGAGTCTTCTTCGGCGGTTCGTACTACTTTCACACGCGGTTCAACGAGTATTGCGTCGTCGATTATTCGCAACGACGGTTTCGTTGCCCGCACTACCTCTACTTCCGGTTCAACTGGGTTTGTGTTATTAATTGCCGACAAACTGAACGGTTGGGCTAAGAGACGACGGCCCCGTTGTACCGAGCGACCGGATCGACGCGATCGCCTTCCTCGAGACATGAACTGGAGGATTTGGTGTTGGCGGAACGCTGGCTAGCGCTCGCACCGAAGAGACTGGAACCTGGTGAACGCTGATAAGCGCTCGACCAGCAGGATGGGTTAAGTTGGCGGAACGCTGGCTAGCGCTCCCGCCGAAAGGTTTTCTTATTTGGGGTGGAACAGCTTGTTAAGCGCTCGCCCCCATAATAAGTATAGTGGACTATGTATTCGGTATAGTTGGTATTTATTCGGATAATAGGATCTGGAGAGATTCAAGTCGGAGGGCAGACCTCTTTACACTAGAGAGTCTCTGGATCTACTGACTGAATTAGCTCCAGATTAGTTTTTTATAAACAGTTTTTCAGCCATGTTTGCAGCTCAGGTTACTCCCTGAGAGAGTCATCGAGGCCCGGGTCCCATGCTGACGTAAGGTGTTTGGACTATCCGCGGCCGCGGTGACTCTCTGCTGATGCCTTATCGAGAGATTTCCGTTACCAAGCTGCTGATCAAGCCACCAGCGAAGCAACGGACATCTCTCAATGTGCATTCGGAGAATTTAACGAGATATATTTATTTAAAATATAATATTTATAAAGTAATCAAAAAAAAATAATTTTAGGCGAAATTCTGAGAACGTAACACTGGATTAAAAAATATTAACGGCGATTTATACTTTCACGCTAAAAAAGTAGAATCGTTGCCGCTAAAAAAAGCTCTCCAGAGTTTTTTAATGTTTTTAAAAATGTCACCCAAGCCATGTTTACTTGTTGCACATAATGTTACGTTTGACAAATCGCATTTACTGCGTTCTATTTTGAAATGTTCGATGGTACCTGCCTTCAGTAAAATCGCAGGATTTTCTGATAGTTTGCCTTTATTCAAGAAAAATTTTACTTCTAAAAAGATTTCGGGTGAATATATGGGGTATTCCATGCCAAATCGACCACTTTTGAACTCGACCCCTTTAAATTTTGCTGAAACATTTCCATTCTTTTCTACTCTTTGAAAAACACTTTTGAGAATTTTTTCAAATTTTTTTGGCCAACCCAAAAAAAGTTATGAATTTTTCAAAAAAACGGCTTTTTTATTTTCAAATAGCCATAACTTTTTTAGGCATCGACTTTTGGGTACCTTTTTTTTTTAAAAATTTTTGTTTTTAAATGAACTTTTTGAAAAAATATATCAGAAAATTAAATATCATCAATTCTTCAAAATAATCGGCTTTTTTTGACCAAAACCGTTATTTTTTGGAAGTTCGACAGTTTTTTTTTTTTTTTTTTTTCTCAAAAAAAACTTCAATTAATATGACAACTTTTCCCATCCATCTCGGAGTGGCTCGGATTTTTTTTTAATTTTTTTTATTCAATTGAAAAAAAATTGTCAAATTTTGAAAAATGGAAAAAAATTTTTTTTTTCTAAGTTATTTCTATAATAAAATAAATGTAATTTAAATGTTTTGTGGTATAATATCCTTAATTTATAAGCTTATAAAACGATAGTAAATACTAAGCTTATTAATGAATATTGTTAATTTTTAATGATTTTACAAAAACAATATAATAATTTAATCATTAATGTTCTCTCTGGCGTTTCAATATTTTACAAATTCTATGTTCATTAGAGTTTGAGAATTTTTTTACATACAAACAACCATTTTTGTCGGGGATTACACAATGTAGTTGTTGAGTTCCTACAATTGGTTTCGTTTTTGTAAATCTGTCATTCAAGTCGTTCAATGCTGTATTATAGTCTTCTTCTGGAGAAAACTTGACTATGATATTTGGCAAGTTATCCGGATCAGAAGTCCATTTGTAAAGTCCTATAGGTGTTGTTATTTGTTTATCTACCGCAAGCTGGAGACTTGCTCTTGCTGCAAGTCGTTTGAGGATACCACCAATTCCATCACACGGACCTTTGCCATGGGCAGTTGCAAAAAAATGCCATTCAGCAGGAATATCAAAATCATCTTCATGGTAGTACAAATTAACAAAATTTTTAAAGTTTTTAAACTGTTGAGGAGCCCCATCAGAAAAGTAATAAATCTTGTTACAGCGTTCAGGAAGACTTTTCACATAATCAGTTATTATTTTGATGAAAACATGAACAGCAACAGCATCGTGATTATTACAGTCTGAAATAATCACTAAACTTCTGTGTTCAAGTTTGTCATTTACTTTATAATAAATAACTACCGGAAAAACTGTCGCCTGATCATTATTCCAGTGAAAACCAGATGCTGCATTTTGTACTACGAACGCATAATTCTCTGCAAAATCACAAATAATGACATATTCATTTGGTTTTAGTGTTTCCTTTAATGTTTTTAAAAACTTAGCTTGTTCTTTTGCAATGAATGAGTGAGGTAGAAGAACTTTCAATTCACTACAAAGGTTTTCAATAAATTCTTCTGTAGGCTGTATAAAAGTTTCTAAACTGCACCTTGGTTTTGATACCCAACGCTTGTACGTGACATTCTCGATTTCCTGATTCTCAAAACATGTCAGTAAAATGTTACTCAACTCATCTACCCCTGGACACTTGTTACATCCACCCAAATAACATTTTTCTGTTGGAGTCTCACATATTATCATGTCCAAGCAATCATTATAGTGTTTCAACGACTTTTCTGTATTCCTCGTTAAAGAATGAACATTTGCACCTGAAATAAAAGTGATTGAGTAAACTGAAAATCTAGGCACGTATGATTATTAATAAATTGGATAATTACCAAGCATCATCAACTTAAAGTTTTGATGGATAGTACATACACAGATAGTATGCGTTCCACTTGCTCCTGCTAACACACAATGTTTCGGCCGTAACGAAGCAAATTTCGAAAATCCAACTTTCTCTGCAGGGTTTATTTCACGGAAACATTGGTAAAGTTCTTTTAAATTAGACAGAACAAGCCGTTTTTGGACGTGTACCCGATTACCATCATCATTTCGAACTGAAACAAAGTCTTTCATGCCGGGCATCAAAGCACTATACTAATCATCGTTGTAAAAATTCGCAATTTTCAATAATATTTGATCAGTAATTGTCGTCCCTATAAAAAAAATGTTAAGTGAATCAATCTTCAGATGTATTAGAGCCATTGATTTTACGCTATACCTACCTAATTTTGTTTCAGGTGTTGAAAGTATACCTTTTTCTTCAACCAACTTTTTTGCTACTCTTGATAAATGTCTTGATGTATTCATAGTTTTACAAATACGTCTTTCACCCCATTTTTCAGGTAACAAGGTTAAGATTTGTATCTTTAAAGACTTTTCTGTTTCTTTATCATTGAATTTATCGTGCAGCTTTTCAATTAATGAACGAAAATTTTCACCATCGTCATCAATTGATCCTTCGTCAGCAGTTGAGAGCAAAATTTTTTTCAAGCTGTCAGACGTCTGATTTATTTTATTACTCAAAAATTGATAATCATTCAATTTTTTTGAAGGAATTGGCGATTGATTTAATAGTCGCAATGCATCGTTTATACTGGGTAATTGAGTTGCAGCACTAACTTGGGATGCCGAGCTTGATTGTGAATCTTTGGGTTCACTATTAAACGACAAGGAACCTTAAAAAAAACAATGAATCGTATAGCTGCTAAAAATGCATTCAAGTAATGTATAAATAATTTAAAAAAAACTTACGGAATGATGAGGACAACGGGAGATCTGTGGCAGTTGTGTTACTATCACTGTCAGCACCATCACTGTTCTCATTGTTATCACTAGAATCATCTTCATGATCACTTGCATCAACGGTAGTATCATTACTAGTATTTGTTTGTTCCTTTACCAATTTTAAAGCTTTGTTTCGACACGAACTGCATAATAAATAATTATCACTTAATCCCAACGTGACTTTCATGATGTCAGTCGCTGGACGTAAACTTTTTTTTTTAAAATGTGATTCTAAATCAAATGGATTACAACAACGATCGAAAAATATTTTTGATGCCATTATGTCTCGATGAAATTATTTCAATCACTGTAGATGAGTAGAAGTAAGATAATTATCTTTTCAAACAAGGTCAAATCAACTATAACAATAATTCTCTTATTTAAAAAATGGAATGACAAAAATCTCTCACTACATCACACAAAAGGTTAACAGGTTATGTTTGGATATGAGCGTGACAGCCTTACTTATGAATCGAAACATACTAGCGTATAGTTTTTTACTATACTGACTATAGATAAGTCCATAATTGTCATACCCTAGATATTACTGATATGTTCAAATTTGAATCTTAGTATTTACTATCGTTTTATAAGCTTATAAATTAAGGATATTATACCACAAAACATTTAAATTACATTTATTTTATTATAGAAATAACTTAGAAAAAAAAAAATTTTTTCCATTTTTTAAAATTTTAAAAATTTTTTTTAATTTAATAAAAAAAAATTAAAAATCCGAGCCACTCCGAGATGGATGGGAAAAGTTGTCATATTAATTGAAGTTTTTTTTGAGAAAAAAAAAAAAAACTGTCGAACTTCCAAAAAATAACGGTTTTGGTCAAAAAAAGCCGATTATTTTGAAGAATTGATGATATTTAATTTTCTGATATATTTTTTCAAAAAGTTCATTTAAAAACAAAAATTTTAAAAAAAAAAAAGGTCCCCAAAAGTAGATGCCTAAAAAAGTTATGGCTATTTGAAAATAAAAAAGCCGTTTTTTTGAAAAATTCATAACTTTTTTTGGGTTGGCCAAAAAAATTTGAAAAAATTCTCAAAAGTGTTTTTCAAAGGGTAGAAAAGAATGGAAATGTTTCAGCAAAATTTAAAGGGGTCGAGTTCAAAAGTGGTCGATTTGGCATGGAATACACCATATTTTAATTAAGTTTTAATTCAAAACAACACGTGCCTCTATACGATCTAAGTTAATTTTTGGGTATAATCATCTTTTTGGGGAATTTTTCAGGAAAAATACAATTTTATTCGAAATATAAAAAACTAGCTGTTACTCGCCCGCTCCGCTGGGCGCTTTATAGAATTATATTTTTAGATCTAGACTTGAAATGTAATTGGAGTATTGTTTTGATTTGCACAGATTCTAAATTCCATCAAATTGGCCTGTATCTTTTATCCATGTGATTATTCTAGCTAAAATTCATTGTAATTTTCAATGTGTAATCACTATAACAGTCCCGTGGCTTTGTTCCAAAAATGAATATTAATTGACACGAAGTTAAAAAATTTGAAATGAGCATTGATAGTTTTAGTTAAAGTAATTGTAGATCTCATAAGTGAAGTTGAAATCTGCTTAGCTTAAATTGCAACGAATTTCGCCGTTAATTAAAATTTCCCCCGTAACATCAATTATACATAGAAAATTATTTGTACTTGTTTTTTACGAATTTTCTTAAAATGAGTAGCCGAATTTTTTTTCTATATCTCATGTGTTTAGAAAATGCAAGACTTTTAATCTCTTATATTTTCGCGATCCCGTAATAAGAACAATTCATCGGTTATGTGATCAGCAAAAATAAAATGTATGTAAAATTCTTAGTCCGCTGCCAAAGAGACGATTGTTGTAAGAAAATATCACTATTAAGAAAGAAAAATATTTGAATCCATTGACCTTGGAGGCCATCTCGGTATTTGCCTATTTCTCTTGAGATTCTATCAAATTTTATATTTGTAGGAACTGTATTTGAAGAATATGAATTTTTTAACAATTATCACTCCCGCACTCCTATGTGGGGGAGGAATTTCGTAAGGTCCTATTCGAGATGATTTCTACATTATAAATAAAAGATTCCAACAAAACTTCGAGTCCATAAAAACTATCTATTGAAAATGAGAAATTTTCATTGTTAACGCGGGTGAGGTTTATTTTCCCGAAGACCAAAATACCGAAATAACTTATTATCGACATACAATAATGGTAATGTAGACTTCAATGCAAATCAATAGATGGCAGTGTAAGTAAGATTAGAGAAGTAAGGAGAATTGAACGGAATTAATATCCAGATCATACCGGGCGACAAAAACGATGGTGTAAGACTCCGGATACTCCCGAGTAGGGACCAATATCCAAATATATGAGCTCTTAGGGAATTTATTAGCTATATATACTGTACAGGATTTAAATAATTACTGAAGGGCTGAAATATATATACAAATACTACTCAGGTCCATAAGGCCCCTTCTATAAGTATCTAAAGTCTTAAAGAATTTTGTTCATTATTGATAGGATATCGCTTATTGATACTCATAATGATAAAAGGTAAAGGTGACTTTAAAATAATTTTGGGCCCGTAAGACCCTTTACAGAAATAGTCGGGTTCGTAGCGTAAATTTTGGAATATTACGACAAATATTGCTCTGAAACTTTAAATAAGAACGAGTTATATTGACTTCTGAGTCACATTGGGCCCATAAGGCCCCTCGCATGAATACCACAGTTCTCAAGAAATATTTTCAGATTTTCTACAGAATGTAGAGGTAAACCTTATAATAAAGGCAAGTTGAGGTCACTATGAAATCACGATGGACCCATAAGGCCCCTCTCTGAAATATTTTGATTCTTATCGGATATTTTCAGATATTTGACAGGGTATTGCGTTTAAACACATAATTACGCCTGGTGGGGGGTCATTTCTATGCCATCTTGTGTCCATAAGGCCCCTCGCATAAATATCTTAGTTTTTAAAGAATGTATTCAGATTTTTTACAGGATATCGCATTAAATCGTATACTAATGGCAGGTCACGGTCACTAGGTAATCACCTTGGGTCCATAAGGCCCCTCTTAGGAATATTTTGATTCATATGAGAAATTTACAGATTTTTTACAGGATATCGCGTTAAATCATATAATAATGGCAGGTCAAAGTCTCTATGAGAACAAGTTAAGCCTATAAGGCCCCTCTCTTAAATATTTTGATTCTTATGAAATTTTTTTAGAAAATTAACAGCATATCGCGTTGAATTTTACAATAATGACATGTCATGGTCCCTATGAAATCAGCTTGAGCTTATAAGGCCCCTCGCATGAATATCTTGGTTCTTATAAGATTTTTACAGATTTTTTTCAGGATATTACGTTAAATCATATAATAATGGCAGGTCAAGGTCACTTTGTCATCGCCTTGAGCCCATAAGGGTCCTCTCTGAAATATATTGATTTTTTTGGATATTTGCAGATATTTTACAGGATGTCGCGTTAAATCATATAATAATGGCAGGTCAAGGTCACTTTGTCATCACCTTGAATTCATAAGTCCACAAGGCCCCTCTCTTAAATATATTGATTTTTTGGAATATTTCTAGATATTTTACAGGATTTCGCATTGAATTTAATAAACATGACATGCCATGGTCCCTATGAAATCAGCTTGAGCTCATGCCCCTCGCATGAATATCTTGGTTCTTATAAGATATTTACATATTTTTTACAGGATATCGCGTTAAATCATATAATAATGGTAGGTCAAGGTCACTTTGTAATTACCTTGAGTCCATAAGACCCCTCTCTCAAATATATTGATTTTTTGGAATATTTTCAGATATTTTACAGGATATCGCGTTGAATTTTATTATAATGACATGTCAAAGTCTCTATGAGAACAAGTTAAGCCTATGAGGCCCCTCTCTTAAATATTTTGATTCTTATGAGATTTTTTTAGAAAATTAACAGCATATCGCGTTGAATTTTATAATAACGACATGTGATGGTCCCTATGAAATCAGCTTAAGCTTATAAGGCCCCTCGCATGAATATCTTGGTTCTTATAAGATTTTTACAGATTTTTTCCAGGATATTACGTTAAATCATATAATAATGGCAGGTTAAGGTCACTTTGTAATCACCTTGAGCCCATAAGGGTCCTCTCTAAAATATATTGATTTTTTTGGATATTTGCAGATATTTTACAGGATGTCGCGTTAAATCATATAATAATGGCAGGTCAAGGTCACTTTGTCATCACCTTGAATTCATAAGGCCCCTCTTTCAAATATATTGATTTTTCAGAATATTTCAAGATATTTTACAGGATATCGCGTCGAATTTTATAGTCTAGTCAACAAGTTCAAAAACGTGTTAAATAGAAATAAAGCTCCTAAAAATATGTGCGATAGCTCATTTGATTCGGAATAATGTCTAGAAAAATGTTTTTTAAGGGTATATTAGCACATAAAAAATTGCGATTGTTATTAACAAAATAAGATAAAAAAAAAAAGATATTTTTTTTCGTTAATAACTTTTAAAATAATGATATTTAAGGAATTTTGAAGAAAGATCCTAAAAGAGGGGGGAATTTCTAATAAAAAAGTCCTTACTCCCGGAACTCTATCTATATTATTTATAATTTTTTTTAACGCTGGAAATAGGGCTCCGCGAGGGCGTTACGGCATAGGCGCGCCGTCTAAAAAGCCGGTATATCACCTAAAATAATTTTTTTTAATATTGAATAACAATCTAAAAATTTGAATAAATTATGGTGTAATCTAGACACTTGAACGAAAAAAACCTCGGTGAAAAAAAATTTTTTTGTCGATTTTTTAAAAAGTTACACCATTGTTAATTAACTAATTTTTTTCCAATCTCTGTTTTTATAAATTACGGCATAAAAGTTTAAATAATTGGTCTATAAATTTTTCGCTCCGTGAAGCTCTTCTTATTTAGGTAATTTATAAAGTTATGCAAAAAAAATTTATTAAAGTTTATTATTTTGTAAATTATAATTTTTTTAAATTAACTAAAAATGAAATTTCTAAAAAATGTTATCAAAAAAATTTTTTTTTGTAATATCTTCTTATTGCTATTTTTGCATCTGGTATTAATTAACATTGGAAAAAAATTTTTTACGTCATTTGTTAAGAAATTGTTTATTTACAAATAGACTATTTTAGGATTTAAAAAAAAATTTTTTTTACTATCTTATTGCATAGGTGAAATGATGATTTTTAAAAAAAAAATTTTTTCTTAAATAAATTTTTTTTATTGTTTATAATCGTTTTTTTTTATTTTTCAATTGTTTGAATTGTTTAAATAATAAGCTATGGAATTTCTAAAAATGTAAAAAAAATTAAAAATGTTTATAAATAAATGCTCATAAAAACTAATAAATAATAGTTACAGAATCAATTTTGAATTCATTTTAAAGATAAATAAATCCTTTACAAAAATGACCTGAATGTTCTTTACCGTATCTATTACTTTAAAAGTTATAACAATTTATAACTTCACAAATTATGTAACGGCTGTAATTTCATTTTTATATAATATTTAAAAGTGCTGTAAAAAATAAAAAAAAAATTTTTTCTATACTTTGTTATGTATGGTTGTTTTTGTAATTTTTTGAAGTTTTCGAAAAAAAATATAATGTTTAATGTTATTTGTTTATAACAAATTGTTAAGTTAATAAACAATTAAATTATTTACAAAAAAATTTATTTCTCTGTTTTTCCATTGAAAAGGTTCAATGATGATTTTTAAGAATAAAATAATTTCTTAACTAATTATTTAAACAATTGAAATATAAAAAAAAACGATTATAAACAATAAAAAAATTTATTTAAGAAAAAATTTTTTTTTTTAAAATCATCATTTCACCTATGCAATGAGATAAAAAAAATTTTTTTTTAATTCCAAAATAGTCTATTTCTTTATAAACAATTCCTTAACAAATGACAAAAATTTTTTTTCCAATGTTAATTAATACCTATATTAGATGCAAAAACAGCAATAATAAGATATTACCAAAAAAAAGTTTTTTTGATAACATTTTTCAGAAATTTCATTTTTAGTTCATTTAAAAAAATTATAATTAACAAAATAATAAACTTTAATAAATTTTTTTTGCATAACTTCATTAAGTACCTAAATAAGAAGAGCTCCACGAATCGAAAAATTGATAGACCAATTATTTAAACTTTTATGCCGTAATTTATAAAAACAGAGATTGGAAAAAAATTAGTTAATTAACAATGGTGTAACTTTTTGAAAAATCAACAAAAAAATTTTTTTCCACCGAGGTTTGTTTCGTTCAAGTGTCTAGAATACACCATAATTTATTTAAATTTTTAAATTGTTATTTAATATTAAAAAAAAATTATTTTAGGTGATATACCGGCTTTTTAGACGGCGCGCCTATGTCGTAACGCCCTCGCGGAGCCCTATTTCCAGCGTTAAAAAAAAATTATAATTAATATAGATAGAGTTCCGAAAGTCAGGACTTTTTTATTGGAAATTTCCCCCTCTTTTAGGATCTTTCTTCAAAATTCCTTAAATATCATTATTTTAAAAGTTATTAACGAAAAACTAAATACCTTTTTTTTTTATCATATTTTGTTAATAACAACCGCAATTTTTTATGTGCTAATATACCCTTAAAACACATTTTTCTAGACGTCATTCTGAATTGAATGAGCTATCGCACATATTTTTAGGAGGTTCATTTCTATTTAACACGTTTTTGAACTTGTTGACTAGTCTATTATAATGATGACATGTCACGGTCTCTATGAGATCAACTTTAGCCTATAAGGCCACTCTCTTAAATATTTTGATTCTGATAAGATATTTTTTGAAAATTTACAGGATATCGCGTTGAATTTTATAAATATGACATGTCATGGTCCCTATGAAATCAGCTTGAGCCCATAAGGCCCCTCGCATGAATATCTTAGTTCTTATAAGATATTTACAGATTTTTTACAGGATATCACGTTAAATCATATAATATTGACATGTCATGGTCCCTATGAGATCAGCTCGAGCCGATAAGGCCCCTCTCAGGAATATTTTGATTCATATGAGATATTTACAGATATTTGACAGGATATCGCGTTGAAACCCATAAGTACGGTCACGGTCACTGTGTAGTTACTTTAAGCCCATGAAGCTCCTCGCACGAATATCTTGGTTCTCATAAGATATTTACAGATGTTTTACAGGATATTGCGTTACAACACATAATTACGACTGGTGAAGTCCATTTCTACATCATCTTGTAATCATAAGACCCCTCACACAAATATCTTAGTTTTTAAGGATTATTTTCAGATTTTTCACAGGATATCATGTTAAATTTAATAAATATTATATGTCACGGTCCCTACGAAATCAGGTTGAGTCTATAAGCCCCTTCTCGAAAATACTTTACTTCTTATGGGAGATATTCTTAGATATTTGGCAGGATATCGCGTTTAAACACATGATTACGCCTAGTACCGGTCCCTCTCAGGTCATCTTGTAACTTAAGGCCTCTCGTATAAATGTCAGTTTATAATATATATTTTAAGATGTCTTACAGGATATTGCGTTGAATTCTATAAATATGACGTCACGGTCTCTATGAAATTGAGATGAGCTTATAAGGTCCCTCTCTAAAATGTTTCGATTCTTATAGGATATTTTCAGATATTCGTCCGGAAATAACGTTAAAACACATAATTATGACTGGTCGAGGTTATCTCTATATCATCTTGTATTGGTAAGGCCCCTCGCATAAATATTTTAGTTTATAAAAGATACTTTCAGATGTTTTCCAGGAGATCGCGTTAAATCTTATAGTAATTGCAGTTCACTATCGCTTTGTAATTTCCTTAAGTCCATAAGTTCCCTCTAAAATATTCTGATTCTTATAGGATATTCATAGAAATTTGACAGAATATCGCGTTAAATCACATAATTACACCTAGTAAAGGTCATTTACATGTCATCTTGTGTCTATAAGGCCCCTGGCATACATATCATAGTTTTTAAGGAATATTTTAATATTTTTTGCCGGATATTGCGTTAAATATTATAATAATTAGTCCATTCGGCCCCGAAAAAAGTTGTTTGTTCGCCACTTTTCGACTCGACAATTTTCGTTTCGAGGTCCTAAAAAGCTTCCCTGACTATTCCCGCGATGGTATCTGTATGTATGTCCGTATGTGCGTGTGTGTGTATGTGAGTGTGTGTGTGTGTGTGTGTGTGTTTTTTATCTTAGGGGGGGGAATCCTTCTTACGGATTCCAGGCATAGCTGTTCGGCCTGGATATGTGGCGACTCGACGCAGCGTCATACTAAAACTCGACGCTAACGCCCCTACCCACTAAACCCTAAACCCCTTTTCTTCTTTCCTCTAATCCCTCATGGAAACCGCCGTCAGGCATTACTTCGTGAGGGGAGGATCTAGCTACTGCTATTCCTTCTGGTGGCTAAGGTGTTATTTTTCCTTCCTTCTAGTTTCTGTCATTTGCCCTTTTTCTTTCAATGGAACGCAGCTCTGTAAGCACTTCGGTAGTAAACGTGCTTGTGGCATTCCAGGCAGCTTCGGATGACAGCATTTCTTCTACTATTGACTCTGGTGTGATTTTCTTGTTCAGGATCTTCTCTAACTCATCACGCTGTGGGTTAAAACGAGGGCACTCAAAGAAAACGTGCTCCGCATTTTCAGCAACTCTTGGGCAAGACGGACACTCTGGGCAATCATCGTGCTTAAAGCGATAAAGGTACTCCCGGAAACAGCCGTGTCCTGACAACATCTGGGTCAGATAGTAGTTGGCCTCGCCGTGATTCCGGTTAAGCCAAACGTCAATCCTTGGTATGAGACGGTGTGTCCATCTCCCTGTTGTCGCGGCGTCCCACTGCGATTGCCATCGCGCGATGCTGTTCTGCCGTTCTTTAGCTCTGAGTTCCTCGGCACTTTGTGCGGTTGTCCTCTTTCGTTGGTAAAGGTTACGCCTTTCCTCAGCTAGGACTCTGAGCGGCAAAGTTCCGGAAATGACACACACTGCTTCCTCTGATATTGTTCGAAAGGCGCTGGCTACTCTTAGCGCGCTCAGTCGGTAAACTGGACATGCTTTCCTCCATGATTCTTGGATCTCAAGTGCGTCGGCCCAAATGGATATACCATATGTGAGGACCGATGTAACTACTGATGATAGCAATGACCTCCTTGTCTGCTTCGGGCCACCGATGTTGGGCATCAATCGTACTAGGTTGGCTACTACTGCTGATGCTTTGGTGTTCACGTGTTCAACTGGCTGTTTAAAGTTAAGTCGGGCATCGAGCATCACTCCCAGATATCGAATGAATGGTTGGGATGTGATTTCTTGGTCTCCGACGTTTAGGTTGATCGTTTCCACCACTTTTCTGCTAGTGATAAGTACAGCCTCGGTCTTCTGTTTAGCCAGTTGTAAATTTACTGTGTCCATCCACTGGTTAATTCGCTCAAAGGTGATAGCGAACATATGTTTTATCTCATCAAGATGCTTGGCGACTATTACTACGGCTACGTCGTCCGCGTACGCTACCAGTTTGACGTTTCTTGGTAGTTTCAGTCTCAGCAATCCGTTGTACATGACATTCCAGAGAAGTGGACCGAGAACAGAACCCTGCGGTACACCTCCAGTAACATCATACTCCTTTGGACCATTCTTCGTGTCATATCTCAGGACTCTATCTGTGAAGTAGCTAGCGACTATCCTTCGTAGGTATCCTGATACGTTCATCTCTTGAAGGGCTTGCATGATGCAATCCCAGTTGGCGGAGTTAAAGGCATTTTTGATGTCTAGGGTTGCCACCAGACAATATTTCTTCGTTCCACCCTTCCATCTGGTACCGGCGATTGCGTCTTTGGCTATACCGACAACCAGGTTGATTGCGTCCAGGGTTGATCGTCCTTTTCGAAATCCGTACTGATTGTCTGCTAATAGTAGATCGACAACTGCTTCTATCCTTTGGTGGATTATACGTTCGAGTATCTTACCGGCTGTATCCAACATGCAGAGTGGACGATAAGATGACGGTTCTTCCGGTGGCTTTTTTCCTTTAGGAAGTAGTACCAGCCGTTGTTGTTTCCACTTCCGAGGAAAAATCCCTTCCTTCAAGCAGATGTTGTAGACATCGAGGAATAACGCTGGCGCTGCTTTAATAGATGTTTTCAAGGCAATATTAGGGATTCCGTCCAATCCCGGCGCTTTATTATTCCCGACGCGGTTACAAGCTTCCATCAGTTCTTCTTTCGTCACAGGTGGGATATCATTCAGTTCGTCTTGTGTCAACAGGTAGTTGAAAACGCGCTGTCGTGGAAACAGTGCAGTCACGATCTTCTGTAGGAGTTGAGGACACGTAGGGAGACGGCATTGGCTGGTATTTCAAGTTTGCCATGACTACCTTGTAAGGTCTGCCCCACAAGTCTTTGTCCACCTCGTTGATTAGCTCTTTCCAGCAGTTCTTCTTGCTATCCTTGATGGCTTTGTTTAAGTCTCGACGAGCTTTCTTGTATTCTGCGACTAGTTCCGCTGAGTCAGGCCGCCGATAACCACGCTGAGATATTCTTCTTTTCTTGAGACACTCTTTCCGTAGGAAGCTGATGTGTTCGTTCCACCAGTGCACCGAAGGTCTTTGGTTCATGCCCCGTTTACGAGGCATGCAGGTGTCGCAAGCCTGGGTCACTCTCTTCATCAAGTCCTTGGTCATTTCTTCTGCAGATCCAGTAGTAAGCGGTTCACTATTTAGGGCAGCTACTAGAGCACCTGGGTCAAAGGATTTCACCTTCCACCCAACGATGTCAAGTTTCTTAGCCGGTCTTCTAGGATTCTGGTCCTTTGATACTTCCCAGAGAATCGCATTGTGATCGCTGGCCGTGTAGATCTCCATCACCTTCCAGTCGTAGTTTCCTCTGATGAGGCTGCTGATGACAAAAGTAAGATCCACAATAGAACTTGCGTCTCCTTTAGTGTACGTCGGCGCATCGCCGCTGTTTAACAATACTACATCTAACGTAGAAAAAGCTTCCAGTAGTTCTTTACCTCGAGCGTTGGTGTGTTTGCTGCCCCATTCCACTGCCCAGGCGTTGAAGTCTCCAGCTATTGCCACTGGGTAGTACTGCTTCGCGTCCTCCGTCAGTCGATCCAGAAAGTCCATGAATTCAACAATAGTGAGGCTAGGTGGTGTGTAGCAGCTGTAAAAGCGGATGCCATCTACCGATGCTGCTACAAAGCCGGCGCTGCCATTGTTAACGACACTCTGGAAGGGGAGCTTGCGACAGGACCATATGACAGCTTTTTTGGTGCAGTCAGTTTCCCATGGTTGGCCGCCGAGGTGTTTATACGGTTCCGATATAAGCACAAGGTCAAGCTTCTGTTCACGTACTGTCTGCATGAGCAAATCATGTGCCGCTTCACAGTGATTGATGTTTAGCTGCAGTATTCTCATTTTCGTTTATCAGTTATCTTCTTGAGTGCCTCTTGGTATACTGGGCATCTGCTTGTGCCGGCATGATGGGCGTTATTCTCTGTACCGGATTGATCCGCACACAGTGCGCATTTAGCAGGCTTATTACATTCGGCGATTTTGTGTCCCTCTTCTCCACATTTAATGCAAAGTTTGGAGCGGTCGACTTTACTTGTGCACTGAACCGCACGGTGTCCAAAATGCCAGCATTTATAACATCGGACTGGTCTTAGTACTGTTCTAATACGACAATTGGTCCAGCCGATCCTAATCTTACCGTGTTCTCCTACCACTTTCTGCGCTACCGTTGCTGCCAGAGTCACCGACGCAATTTGTGTTCTGCTACGTAAGACCTTACGAATTTTAATGTGTGTGTGTGTGTGTGTGTGTGTGTGTGTGTGTGTGTGTGTGTGTGTGTGTGTGTGTGTGTGTGTGTGTGTGTGTGTGTGTGTGTGTGTGTGTGACCCTCTTATAACTTTTGAACGGCTTGACCGATTTGATCGCGGTTGGTGCCATTTGAAAGGGCTTGACCAAATTTAGATTTTGTATATACTTTGGAACGGTTCGGACCGGTAGATTTTGAGAAATCGCAAAAAAACTATAAAAAAAATTTTTTCAAAAGTGGTTTTTTTGGAATAACTTTTAAACGGCTTTACTAATCAATTCCAAAAACTATTTAGCTCTTAACATCAAAAAACTACGTCGATCGCCACCAATCCGGCCAAAATCGGTTGATTCGTTCGTGAGTTATCGTTGACGAAAGAAAACCGAAAAAAGTGTTTTTTCGGAATTACTCTGAAGTTTTCCGTTCTGTCTATATAAACTAAAAGATTTTTTATGAAGCTTAAAAAACTGCGTCGAATGCCACTAACCGCGTGAAAATCGGTTCATTCATTCAAAAGTTATCGCGATTTGAAAATTAAAAAAATAGTGTTTTATCAAATGTCTATCAAACTTTTGAGCTCGAAGAGCTCAGAAGCATACAAAAACTATTTTTTTGAGCTCGAAGAGCTCAAAATAATATACAAATTGTATTTATGAGCTTGAAGAGCTCTAAAACGTCATAAGTGCAATTTCAAGTGTTTAGGTATAGAATTGGCGGGAAGTTGCAGGGATGGCCTTCAGGGTCAACCATTTTCCTAATTTTTAACTTCCCGCTAAGAATATCGAAGATTTTCAAAAATCGGGAAGTTATTGTTTTCACCCCGTTTTGCAAAAATCGAGTTTTCATCAGATCTCGACGTTTGAAGGTCACAGGAAGCTTCCCTGACTATCCCCGCGAGGTTGTCAGGTACATTTTTTTTTGGAGAGGGGAACTTCAGCGCCATTTTTCCAATTTAAAAAAAAATTTTTTTTTTGTCTTAATTTTCATTTTTGTGTAGTTCATAAGTAATAAAATAAGTGTTAAAAAATTTGAAAGGATTGGTCATTACCTTCATATAGAAATAAAATTTTTAAAATAGCTTAAATTTTAGACCGCTAGACCACCCGGTCTCCTTAATAGACCAAAATCAACGGGGAAAATTTTTGAATTTGGATTTTTGTTTATTGTTATTTTGATCAAATATTGTTATTTTTATTGATTTGAGTTTTATAATTTTTTATATTTATTTTTTTATTTATTAATTTCAAGTTATTTATTTCAGTTATTTATTCGGATGCCTCAACTTAGTCCGAATTAATACCTTCGAAAACGTTGAATTTCTATGAAACTGCTATCTCTGTAACGACTGAAATCATAAACGGAATGTTTGTTGAACGTTATGTTTGATATAAAATATTTTTTTTAAACGTGTGATATATCGAATAGTTGATTCGGGAAAACGTGATGTATAGAGAATATTCACTGTTAAGAACGTTATATTTCTGCAATGTAAAACTAATAAAAGCGTAAATATTATTAAATGTAATGTTTCAATATCGCGAAAGATTCTAAGCGTGAGGTTTCATCAACGTAACGTTTTCAAAAAAAAAAAATCAACTGACATTATCGACTGAAAAAAAAGTTCCAGTTGATATAGTAGATCTGACATGGTAACAAAAAATAAAATCTCAAGAAGTGCAAATTATTATAAATTAAAAATAAATATTTTAATTTTTAAGTAAATCTATTGTTATAGATATTATTTAAAAAAAAAAATAATTTTTTAATTTATTTATAAAAAAATTATAATGCATATTTTTTATATAGTTTAATATATAGTTTTTCTTAATTATAAGATTTAATTTTTTTTTATTAAAGCATATCTTAGATAATGTTAATATAATTATATTAATAATGAAATCTGTTCGGTGAACAAGGCCCAGTAGCGATTAACTCGCTCCTGGGGGACTCCCAAATTCAAGAGACGCACCTGTCCACCGCTAGTTCCCGCAAAATCGAACCGCCAATGGAAAATCAGCCTCTTGATCACGCCATGGATCGACCGCTTTATTGGCTGATCACTCCCGCTAGACATGCGCAATGGCCTTCTTCCCCAAGTCAACGAGGAAGAAGACGAACTATTATTATTATCTTTCGCTGCATCAAGTCGCCATTAGTATTTCTTTACTTTCGCTTTTCGTTAATAAACCGCATTTCGCTTATTTAATAATTTAATTTGCTTAAATTAATTGTTAATAATTCGCTTTAGTTTGTTACAGATAAGTTGTGTTATTTGTGCATTATTTTCACCGCTTTTTCAGTGCCGGCAGAGTGTTCAACCACGTGTCAACCGGCTTCGCTTTTGCAAACCACGCTGTAAAGTATAAATCCACAGATTCGGTAGAATCTGGCGCCAAGGTCCGTTCAAAAATCCCGTTGTAAACGGAGCGCCAGACTACCGAATGTGTTTACCGTAAGCAGAACAGTTTTGTGAGGTTTGAAAATTATTAAACCACCTTAACTGACTGTTTGATGCAATTGATAATAAATATGTATTCTATATGGTGTGAATTGCTAATTTAATTAATTTATAGTCCACTAGTCATTATTTTGTAACAGGGAAAATCGAACTTCCCGGGGTCATTATCGACCACTTAATTAACGCACGGTAGGTCAGGGCTTTCCCTTACCTTTCGATTTTTGACAAGTAGTTTCGACTTGTCACCGGGCGTACTAATCGAAAGTCCCCACTACAGTCCCCGTAAAATAAAGCGGGGCATAACAATAGGAAAGTTCGAGAGCCGGAGTTGGAGGGTTATAAAAGAGCCGACAGGAGGGACATCGAGGCTTTTTCCCTTCTGGAAGCCAGTGGCCTTTTGCCCTTGTGAATCAGTGACCTTGTTGAGATCAGTTTAAGTCAATAGAGTGCAAATTTGGACATCGAGAATAAAGAGCAACTGCTGAGGGAGTTATCGGGGCATTTTTGGAATTGGACAACCCTGCCGCACCCTGGTTCAAGACGACAAGACGCCAAGCAGCTAAGCCCGCCAAGTTGGATCGGAGTATCAGTCGTCGTTGAATAAAACAATAATTGAGTCTCCAGGTATTTTCGATTATTGTAGACCAGATTTGATTACTGATTTAATTAAGAGGCCAAAATAATTAAATTTAATTTCTCGAGCGGTCATTTTTATATTAGCGAATTCGTACTTTAGTTTCTATTGTCAAGGTCAAGTAGTTAGTTTTGTCGCTGAACTTTTATATTTAATGGATAAATTGTTAATTTATTGGTAAAGAATTTATTAGTAATTTATTATAGGCCTGTTGGCTATAATAAATTAATTTTAGTTAAGAATTTTCGAGACAGAATTTAATTAAGAAATATCGCTTAGAATTTATTTAAGGAGGATTAAGAATTGAAATTAAGTTAGTGAAGGTCATTCCATAATGTTCTACGGTTGTAAATTTTGTTGAGACGCTTTAGAATTACAGAGTTGGATTTAAGAAATTGTGTTAAATTAAATTTAGGCCGGTGGGCTAAATTTAATTAATTTAGTTAATTTAGCGAATGTATTTATTGAGAAATTTAGTGAATTTAAAAAATGATTACCGAACTTGTTAAGAAAATTATGTAGTAAACTTTGTTAAAGATTATTTAGTGGAGATCAAGAAATGAAATAAATCAGTGGGTTTAGTAGAATAAATTGATTGATAACTTTAGTAGAAAATTTGGTTAAGTAAGTTGGAAATGAATTTAGTTAAGAAAATGTATTAATGAATTTAATGAATTAAAATCGAAGGTCGGAATTTTGTGTTAAGTAATTGTTAGGCGTAATTTTGGTAATTTTGGAAAATGCGAAGTTTTGAGATTCAGTTTTATTGGTAATTAAGATGTATGAATAAAGTAGAGAACTCTATAGAATGAAGTTAGCGTCGGTGGACGATTTTATATGGAAGTTAGGTAATTATGGTATTATATGGTATTCCGTCAGGTAGACGAGGTTGTTTATGTGAAATTAGTTCAGATAATTGAATAATTAAGAAGTTTTTATTGGGTAAAATATGTTGTTTGTTATTTCGTCAGTTGGACGAGGGTTTAAGAAATTAAGAATCTAGATGCGTAATGGTCTATGATTAAATTAAGAAATTAAGGATCTAGATGCGTAATGGTCTATGATTGAATTAGGAAATTAAAGATAGATGCGTAAGGGTCTATGATTGAATTAGAAAATTGAAGATAGATGCGTAATGATCTAAAAGTGAATTAGAAAATTAAGAAGATAGATGCGTAATGGTCTATGTTGAGTTAAGAAATTAAGAAGATAGATGCGTAATGATCTATGTTTAAAAGAATTTAATGATATTTAGTTGTAAGTTTTGGCAAGTGCCTGCGTAGGTGAGAGGTTCTCAAATTTAGTGATGGATAGGTTAATTTTAAGGGCAATATTTTAAGAAATTTTGTTAGAATTAAATTGTTTATATTAAATAAATAATTGAATTGTTAATTGTTAATAATTGTTTCTCAGCATTACTTTTACAGCCTTTCTCAACTTCTCACGACCCGATCTTTCCTTCTCATGCTCCCCGGTTTCTGGGACACCGAGTATAAAATCCCAGTGGCGCTCTTTTCAAAGAGGAAAGGGGTGACCAATTGGACAGGGCTAACCACCCAGTTACAATTTTTTTAATTAAAATTCGATAAATTCACTAGCCGAAACTATAGCAACGCCGTTTTTTAGATCCTGGATATTTTTTGATGAAAAAAGAGCAGGTTTTACTATAGCACGCAATTAACTATAGCACGCGAACGTACTATGTAGAACGGGATTAATTATAGATAGATACAATACGGCTGTATCATACTATAGAACGTAATAACGTATACAGAAATTTATTATTATTAATAATTAATACAGAAATTTATTATTATTTTAATAATTAATATAATATGATAGTAATATACAGGAACATAATATAATAATAAAATAATAACAATAACTCTGTTACTAAACGAAATCGGACATATACAAATATACTATGGCTGCATTCACGTTGGACGCTTTGAACGCTTTCAGCACCACTTCATATAGCACATTATACGGTGATCGATATCTATATACATGTGCTTACAGCGCGAAAGTGTCCAACGCGAACGCATCCTACAACAGGCCTGTATATCTACAGATTCGGTAGAATCTGGCGCCAAGTTCCGTTCAAAAATCCCGTTGCAAATGGAGCGCCAGACTACCGAATGTGTTTACAGTAAGCAAAACGGTTTTTTGAGGTTGTATAATTTTATTTAATTATACGGTACTTTTTTTCACTAATTTGTATATTATAACAGTGGGTCATAATTAATTTTACTGTATTAATTAATTTATATTCACTTATAACAATTTATTTACTTGAAATTATTAAATTTTATCAGCACATACTATAGCGCGCTCACATTTTTCGATCCTGACGTTTTTTTGATGGAGAAAAGTCAGCACCACAGACTAGATAAAATAAAAATGTGTAGTAATCCTCCTATAGATACGCAACTACGATTAAAAAAAGTATTGACAGCTTACATTTACGGCCGCCAGGGCGCACTGGAATTATATCTACATAAATTGTAGCTTCAAGGGGATAATTTGCGGTAAAAAATGCAGCCAACGCGAGATTTAAGTTAGTACCGTAGAAAAGTAAACTCCAATCTTAAAGGTGCTCACACACATGTTAATAAACTAAGGTAAATTGCTTGCAGTTATCCTTTTATTTATTTACTTTGAGATCACTGCGAGAAAGTATTGTTGTATATAATTCTATATAATAAACTAACGATGTGGCTAAGGTACAGCAAGCAAACGATACGACTCCGTACACAAACAGCACCGTGTATATACGGAGTGTTACAAATCCCGGGAAATTCAAATTTTATACGTAATACACGCTTGTAGAATGGCACATGTACGAAGTCGTACACATACTACAGAATAAATGAAGTAATAATAATAATAATAATAATAATAATAATAATAATAATAATAGCGGTGCTTGCTACGTGGCCTCCAAGCGGCGCATCGCGGGAAACGCAGACCATAACACCAGGTCTGTAGGCGAACGACGTAGCCGATGCAGTGGACCAACTACCCACTGCATTGAAATACTGAGTTACAACAAGACGTAATCTCAGAAGTGCTCCCCACAACCGGTCCTTTTCGGATGAGGACCATTCATCAGGTGGGAGGAGCACGCCGGACCCGATGAACGATGACGACCCTGGCGCTTTAAGGACTTACTTTAAGTGGACGGAGGAACTACGAGTCGACCTCTTGGTGTGCTACCAACGTAGCGAGCCGGGGGTGAGCGGTTATATGGCCCGGATTCACACTCTTTGGAGTGATATGCATCCGGAGCTAGAGCATTTTACGCCTAAACACCTGCGTAATTATGCCGCTTATCTTCGGCGTAATAGAAGATCGCTTGTGCCGGATAGAAGGCAGTCTAATAGACTTTCCTTTCCGGCGCAATTACACCAAGAGCGACGCCGTTCCTCCTTGGATGACAACAATCGCTTTATAGGACGGCAAGTAAGTATATCTAAAAAGATAACTTACTCCCAACAACAGCTAGAAGCGGTAAATGAAGATCTCCGTGCAAACATCCTGGAGGATTCCACCCTGCTCACTGTGAGCCAGGTTGTGTATGGTGCAGCAGTTTCGGCTTTTCCGAGAGAGAGACATTGTCTCTCGATCGAGGCAAGGTTGAGACAGCGCATCTCACAACTTGGACTCAAAATTGACAGATCCCGGAAACAGGTCTCCCGCATTCAGTGTGTGATTGAGTTTGAAACAACTCAAAGAGCATACACGCCCCGAATTCGGCGCATTGCTGCTGAACTTCGGTGGCGTCATCACACACTGAATAAGAGTACTCTTCTTGTCATCAAGGAAGAGTCTCTCAATAAATTGCGGGCTCTAGTGACTGCCAAAAAGTCACTAGAGAAAAGGCTGAAGCGGTTGGTCGACAACTCGTTGTTTCGATCCAGCCCTTCACGCTTTCTGACACCAAAGACCGATGTTACCAAGAATTATCCAACACCTGAGCGGGTGGAAGCTTTTTGGACTGAGTTGTATGGAGATCAACCAAACGTGAACGCCAATACTCCAGCTCTGGACGACTTTAAAGCATTCTGTCGGGAACACCGTAGACAGAATGCTGATGAAGAGAGCCCTGCAGTCAGTGTGAATGAAGTTCGTTCAGCTCTAAATGGCAGCAAAAATTGGGCTGCCCCGGGACCAGATGGCATAAATGTCTTTTGGTGGAAGAAGTTTACTTCTACCCACCTCCATCTGGCCCGTATATTTACATCGTACATTAGAGCTGACGAACCGATTCCAGACTGGCTCGTGGAAGGGCGAACCGTACTGATACCAAAAAAAGGTGACTTGTCTGACCCAAAGAATTACAGGCCTATCACCTGCTTGAATGCGGTTTATAAAATTTTTACAAAAATTTTAAACAACCGTATTTTGCAGGAGATAGAACCTGTATGGCAACAGATATATGAACAGCGTGGCAGCAAAAGAGGCCTGTCAGGTTGCAAAGAGAACTTGATAGTTGATCGATGTGTCACACAAGATGCGATCTACTATCAACGCAACCTGTCAATGGCCTGGATCGACTATCGCAAGGCATTTGACTCAACTTCTCATGAGTTGATTTTATATCTCCTCAAATGCCTGGGGGTCAATCCTGAAATAGTGGAATGCATTCGGCGTACAATGCAGCTCTGGCGAACGCGTTTTCACATTGGAAGTGGAAACGCATTGCACATAACCGGAGTTGTAGAGTACAAACGAGGGGTCTTCCAAGGTGATTCCCTAAGCCCTCTGCTGTTTTGCATCTCACTGCTGCCTATATCTGTTGCTCTCCGTAAAACTCGTGGGTACTCTGTGGGGCCTCCGGGTGATCGAAAATACTCGATTACCCATCTGCTTTATATGGATGACCTGAAGCTGTATAGTGCTGATGAAGATCATCTACAGGCGGCTCTTAACATCGTAGCAGAGTACACGCGGGATGTCGGAATGTCTTTTGGGTTGGACAAGTGTGCGGTCGTACATCTGGCGAGGGGTAAGTGCTCTGTTACGGGTGATGATGTCGAGTTGGTAGATGGGAGCGTTTTAAGACAATTAGACGCCGGAGAGTTGTATAGATATCTAGGAATGGAAGAGCACCGCATGCATGCGGTCTCCGAAGTCCAAGCAACTCTCCGTAGCGAGTATGTTAGGAGACTCCGGAAAATTTGGTCCTCCGAACTTTCCGGTAAAAATAAAGTCTCCGCTACTAACACGCTCGCTGTCCCAGTCTTACTATACTCTTTCGGTGTCTTAAAATGGGCCCGAAAGGATCTGCGAGATCTCGACATCAGAACCCGTAAGACTATCAACATGAACCGGAGCATGCACCCCAATTCATCAGTCGCCAGATTATACCTCTCCCGGTCGATCGGTGGGAGAGGTTTGCAGAGCTTGGAGCGGCTTCACGATCGTTTAGTCCTGGGTTTAACACACGAAGTTGTCAATTTCACTGCAGATGAGGATGACTTTCTTATGCAAATTGTTCATAAACATGAGAATGCGCATAAGGGGTCGTTCTTATATAAGGCAGCAATATATGCGGCAAGAACCCTTGGTCTTGGAGAAATAAACGCTCTTATGGAACTCCGAAAGGAGGAATTCAAGAGCGTCATCAGGAACGCCGAGGAAAAACTACTCCTAGGCAAACTGATGGACAAGTCTATGCACAGCGTGTTCTTCAAACACGTGCGTGATCATGGCTTGTCCACCCAGCTGACGTTTTCCTTCTTAAAGTCAGCTGGCCTGATGTCCGAGACTGAAGGGTTCATATTTGCTTGCCAAGATGGTGTCATTAACACTCTAGAGTACCGTAGCAAGGTGCTCCAGGTGCAGCTCCCGGACACGACCTGCAGGGCGTGTAAACTACATCCGGAGACGCTTATGCACATTTTGTCAGCATGTCCTGTGCTGGCGAGAGGTGCATACATCCAGCGTCACAATGCTGCCCTGAGAGTACTGTACTACTATCTTCGTCACCGCTACGGTATTGACGTGACACCGGTGCTGCCTTATCTGCCAGGAGATATTCCCCAGGTTGTTGAGAATGACAGTTGCAAAATTTATTGGAACATGCCGTTTGCAACAACTCGGCGGATAGATCACAACAAACCTGATATTGTGCTCTTCGACAAGGCTACTCGTGACATTTATGTCATTGAGTTCTCGGCCCCGGCTGAATACAACATCTCAGCCAAAGAAGAGCACAAAAGACAGATATATCAGGATCTCCTGTTTGAAATTGGCAAACTTTACCCAGGTTACCGTGTCAAGCTCGTCGTCCTGATTGTTGGCGTCCTCGGAGGGATGAAACAGTCTTTTGTATCCTCACTTGCCAGAGTTCCAGCTTGCTCATCAAAAGCTGAATTCTTGGCGGTCAGGATGCAGAAGGCTGTCATACTAGGTTCCCTCCGTCTACTTAGGAAAATGACTTTGGCCTGCTGTGATCACTAACCGCCTTGTTGTGCGGAGTGGTACAGCAGTAATGGATGGAGCTCAGGCTGGGCCCTCGGAGAATCGGACTCCGGGGACAACCCCCCTGAGCATTTAATAACATAATAATAATAATAATAGTTAAAAATGGAAATAATTATAATGGTAATAATAAATTGATAATTATAATAGTAACGATATTTATTATTATTATAATTATTATTATTATTATCATTTTTAAATTATTGAGTATTGAAGATTAGATTTGAATTTATAATTATCTCAATTACAAAAAAATGTAAAAATTCATGTAAAATTAGTTTCAATTGATAATTTAGTTTGTTAATCTAAGCCAAAGAGTATTTGCGGCTTATTTATATAAAATTTTATTGATGCTGCTAAATATTGTACGATAAGTGATACTTTCATTGATTTATATTGAAACTTTATGAACATTCAATTTCTGCGGGAAAAATACAAACTTTGAATTGAAAATTTTTTTAATAACAAATAATGTTAAAAATTTTTTTTAATATAAAATCCCTAGAATTAATTATTAAATAACTTTCCATATGTATTATTCTAAATATATTTTCTTTTAATTCAATTGCATTTATTACCTAGAGTCAATACTTAAAAGAGCTAGAATTGTTTGATTTTGCTTTCTTCGGAAAAGTCAGCTGATCAAGATCTGAGTAATTCTGTTCGAGCACTGTACAGATACTACAAACGTCTTGATTATTTTAGCCTGTAGGTGGCACTACTTGTTAATTAAGCGAAGTTTGAAACGATGATATTTCTTACATAATACGAATATTATTTATAAGTTTACGAATTGTGATATTTACTAACAACAATATGATATTGACACTAAATAATAATGAAAATAATAATAATTATAATAACGACAATATTAACAATGACAATATGGATAATACTAAAAATATTTATAATGGTAAAAATAAATTTATAATACGATTTATTATTATTATTATTATCATTGATATTGTTTTTAAATTATTAAGTATTAAAGTATTAAATTTAAATTTACAACTATCACAACTACAAAAATGTAAAAATTTTTTTAAAATATATGTAAAATTAAAAGCTTACAATTGATCATTTAGTTTATCAATCTAAGCTAAAGAATGTTCGCGGCTTATTGATATAAAATTTTATCAATGCTGCTAGATATTGTACGAAAAGTGATACTTTAAATGATTTATATTGAAACTTTATAAACATTCAATTTCCGCGGGAAAAATACAAACTTTGAATTAAAAATTTTTTTAAAAACAAAAAATGTTAAAATATTTTTTTTAATATAAAATCCCTAGAATTAATTATTAAATAACTTTCCATCTATATTTTTCTAACAAGGGGAGGATACGACCTTGGGGAAACGGATTTGGATAATCTTTGACGCAGTGATAGTACACCATGTGGGTATACTACCTCTGAAATACTAAAGTGCAATACTCAAAAATGGCTGAGAAAAACGCACTCAAAGTTTACTCAGCACTATAATATATTAATAGGTAAATAATTGATACATTAAATTATTCTTTAATAAAATATTTTTTTATTTTCAACTTCATTTCTATAAATTATCTACGGTGTATATCATGAGATATTTGTAATTCATGAATAATTCTTATAACTCTCATATTCATTATAAGTTTAACTGAAAAATATATACCTGCGCCAGACAATAAGAAGGGTCGAATATGGTATGAGGGTACAATAATTCTTGTCCTCGAGTTATTGTAAACTGTACATCGATTCGAGCTCTGTTGGCCCACCGGAAGAATAGTCATGTTGTTGTCCTTGAACCTATGTTAGTCCCACCACTTTTTCAGAAGCTTGACTATAGCAGTTAGTTTCTGAATTTCGACACGAACAGACGTATTTGTGCAGTGAAATTTACTTTAAAAATTGTTTTATAATTTATAAAATGTCATCAAGCGAAGCCAGTTCTTTTCATGGAGGTGAAAACACTCCTGATACATCCTTACATAGTGATTTATCGAAGCAACGGCTAAAAGATGGCGTAGTGTATTATGAAGGTTTACTTCTTGAAAGTGATTTAATTGCAAAAACATCTTCTGACACTCTGTCTGAAGATGCTATGTTGATTGGTAGAGAATTATATGATAATACGTTAGATATGTTAAATAAAAAGAAGTTCGTAAGCGATCAAGAATTGATTCATGCTCAAGAAGAATGCCCAGACGGAAATTTTGAAGCAGTAGAAGATAATTCAGTTGATGACTATGTTCCAGATGAAAAAAAAAAAACAAAAAATGATGAATTATCCCAGCAATCGAAGTCGGATTGAAATTCAATGCGAACTAACCCGATTTAATGCGATTTTTGAACACAGTGTTTCGTGCTAAAACGCATTGAATCGGATAGAATAAATTCGAGGCAGAGTTCAATTTACCGACTTAGTCGGCTCATTTATCATCCGTGGTTAAAGTAGAATTTAAATGATAATCGGAGCTGCAGTTTTTCTCCCATAAAAAAAAATATATATATATATACCTCGAAAAAGTTGGCTTGGAACTATAACCGCCCAGATTAATTGATAAGTGCTCTTAATTGCTCATAAAATGCTCAATTCAAATTCGCAATTGCTCACCTTATCAATTAATTATTTAATTAGTTATTAATAATTAAAGATACAAAATTATTTTTGCCTATTACACGTAAGCCAATAGACTTTTCTTAAAAATTTTTTGTTTAATAAATTGCTCACCGAGTGCTCCTTCAATTTCAGGTTTTTTTTTTATTAATTTTATTTTATTTATCGTTTATTAATTAAAAATTATTATTGTTGTTTGAATAGCCATTAAATTATGACGCCATGGGTGGGAGAAAGGTGCGTTGACGCATGCGCCCGAATAAATTCAAAACGCATGCGCACTTCAAGATCGTAATGTTTACAGTACCACTACAGAGCCGTCAAAAAAATATAGGTTAATTATTAGACATGTAAACAAAGTATATAAACAATAAGTAACAATTTTTTAATCATCATTTTTAGTTATAAAATTATAACTATTTTGAAAATTTTATTTTAATAATTAATTTACTTTTTTTATAGTTCTTCAAATAGTGAAATTTTATCATTTTATCCACTTGCTATTTTTGAAAAAGAAATTTAAAAAAATAATTACACTCTGTTTTTTTTTTTTTTTTTTTATTACGACTTTTAAATAATAAATATTGTAAGATATAAAAAAAAATTAGAGTCGTATTCAAAGAAACGAAAAAACCAGAAGAGGATAGATCGCAAGTTTTCACTTCTAAATATCTGAGTGACATCGAGAAATTTTACAAAGGGAAATACACATCAAATATTCTAAAGCATACCTAAGAGAAACTGAAAAAATGAATGATTAGAAATTTACAACTTTGGATGTCCAGCGAGGAACAGGAGATATTTTCTGTCACCAAGCTTAAGCATTGACTCACTCAACACTTGTCATGCCTTGTGATGTTCCAGAAATGATAATATCAGAACAGAATGTCGAATAACAGCATCTGATATTATCAAAACATCAACGAGATGTGTTGATTTAATATTTTTTTTCCTTTTACCCATTGATAATATACTATATAACACCAAATCAATTACATTTTCCTTTTTCTGGTTAGATGTGTTCAATTCGATTCACGATACGATCCAGACCTCGACAAAGGTGTTTAAATCTAAACAAGAACGTAAAATTAGATAAACAAATACAATCTGCTTTATATTAAGTGGTATATTGAAGCTGTTTATATAGTCTTCTTTCGATATTACTTAGTCATTAAGGTTTAGTTGTGAAATGATTCATTTAAAATTCACTAGCTGTTACCCGCCCGCTCCGCTGGGTGTTTATAGAATTGTATTTGTAGATTTAAACTTGAAATTTAATTGAAGTATTGTATTGACTTACAGAGATTCCAAATTTCATCGAATTGGCATATACCTTCTATCCATTCGATCATTCTAGCTAATATTTATTGTAACTTTTAATGTGCAATTAATATAACATTCCCGTGGCTTTCTTCAAAAAATGAATAATAATTGACACGAAAAAAAAAATTTGAAATAAGCATTGAAAGTTTCAGTTAAAGTTATTGTAGGTCTCATAAGTGAAATTGAAATCTTCCTAGTTTAAAGTGCAGCGAACTTTGCTGTTAATTAAAACCCTGATTAAAAAAAAGTATCGAGACAAAGAGAAAAGTATTGGTTTTCTAGTCAATCCAATACTTTTCAATACTTTATTCTTTGTCTCAATACTTTTTTTTTATTCAGGGAATTTCTTCCGTAATAAGAACAATTCATTGGTTAGTAATCAGCAAAAATAAAATGTATGTTAATCTTTTAGTTCGTTGACTGAATAGCTACATGTAAAGTAAAATTTTGGAAACATTATAATGACTTTTTAGCCACTGCCAAAGAGACGATTACTGTAAGAAAATATAAACATTAAGAAAGAAAAATATTTAAATCGGTTGACCTTGGAGGCCATCCTTATGATTTCCTGTTTCTCTTAAGATTCTATCAAATTTTATATCTGTAGGAACAATATGAATTTTTTGACAATCATCACTCCCGCAATCCTATGTAGGGGAAGAATTTCGTAAACTTCTATTCGAGATTATTTCTACATTATAAACAAAAGGTTCCAATAAAAGTTCGAGACCATAGAAACTATTGTTTAAAAATAAGAGATTTTCATTGTTAACGCACTCGCAATCCCTTTTGGATTGAAATTCGCGAAAATCCATTCTTAGCTTAACTTGACATCATACACAAAGATTCTCACCAAATTTGGAGTATGTAGAAGTTATAATTTGAAAATTAAAATTGTAGATTTTAAAACTTAGCCCCGCAATCCCTATCAGGAGTAGAATTTGTTAAAATCCATTTTGAGATGATCTCTTCATTAGAAATGAAAGATTCCTACCAAATTTATAGTTTTTAGAAGCTGTATTTTGGAAGTTAAGATTTTTTATTAATTAACACTCACTCCCGCAATCCTCACTGGAGCTGATTCGTTGTAAAATCCGCTCTTAGATCATTTCTATATTACATATAGAAGACTCCTACTCAATTTCGAGCATGTAGGAGCTATATTTTGAAAACCAAAATTTTTATTTGTTAACACCCACACCCGCAATCCCCTGTCAGGTGAGCTATCCTAAAATCCGTTCATAAATGATTTATACATCACTTACAGAAAATTCCTACCAAATTTCAAGTTTTTAGGTCTGATGGTTTCTGAGATATCGTGATGAGTGACTATATAGATAGAAATCTCTTATAATAATGTAGATTAAACCATTCGAGAGAATTAATATTTTCTTTTTTTTTTTAACTAAATTTATAATCTTACAATTTACGTGAGTCATGAAGTAATATATGTCTTCAAAAAATTATAAGCAGGATAAAATTGTCACCTTCAATTATAAAAATATTTTTCAATTTATAAACATAGTTAAATACATAAATAATAGATCTTCATAATAACAATAAAACAATTATTTATTCTCACCGTTATTTTTTACATTCAACACCAATAAGCTTAATGATATTTAATTTATACGGTCAAAATAATTTTTTTTTACAAATATCTCACGATTATAAGGTTATAAAATACAATTTTTTGTACTTTCTTTTTATGAATGAGTTATAAATTGGAAATCACAATAAAGAGGACAATAATTTTAAGAAATTTGAAGTTTCTATGATAATTAAAACGAATTAAAATTTCTCTTAGTACATAAATACATTTAAATTGGTAAACACTGACATTTTATTTCGAATATAATTTATAATAAATGTATAAAAAGATTTGTTTATTTTTCATTATCATCTCAATGGATTATTATATTTTAAGCTGTCAAACTGCAGTATGAATCAGTTACGTGCAGTTTTATAAAATGCTTTAGACTGCATACTCAGACCCTCTGATATTTTTACTGAATAATCCAATTTTTCGCCTCTTTGTAATACTATTTTTGAAGTGTTATGCTGAAGACAGCACAAAACATTCTTATTTAATATAGCTTTTTAAACAATACTTCACTTTTTTGAAATTTTTTCAATAACATACAAGTATCATTTCATCCACATCATTTTGTATTTTAGTCAATAAGTCAGCCTCTCGAACATTTTGATACTTAGCAAGATAAACGTTAGCTTGTGAAAAATCAAAGGTCGATTCATTTAATTTTGACGATGAATTTGAAGGATACTTTGCTGCAGATTCATCTAATATATTGGTAATAAGTGTGTGTGTGACATCCTGTTCGGATATTCATGATCCGTAATTAAAACATCAGCTAAACTGTCACCTCTTACGTAAACATGACATATATTCTGTAAATAATTATTTTTTAATGAATAAATATGATTGTTAAATTAAATAAATTTATTAACTAACCTCATTTTAACCAAGTTAAACTTAATACATGATAACAATTAAAATATTATATAAGGTAAAAGACCACATTAGTGGCGGGGACCCCATTAGTGACACTTCCTTTGATTTTGGTGCTTATTCAATTACTGAAATCATTAATTTCAATAATGAATATATTACTTCTAATCTTTAAGACTTTTAAATCAACAAAATTTTTAATTTTTATTTCAAGCTGAAAATTTTTTCATTAAAAGAAAAAGTGCCACTAATGGGGTATTTTACCTTTACCTTAAGGAAGTCCTTTTGCCATCAATGTTGAATAAAAAATATCAGGTTATGCATAAAATTAATTTTTATCTAATAGTTAAAGTCTGTATTTGCTAGTGAAGTTTAATTTACTCTTCATTGTGGAAATTAAAAAAAAAAATTTCTAAAAATTTAATTACCAAATTTAATTCATTAACCAATGAATAATTACTGAAAGAGCGGAAAAGCGGGGATCAGGTTTTGGTCTGGATATCTCAATTAAAACGCGTAAATAATTATCAAAAATAACACTAGGAATTTATTAACAATAAATACACTCAATATTTAATATGTTCATTAGCGGATTGCTTAGATAAAAGCGGATTTATAATATAGCGTACACAGCGTGGTTTGCAAAAGCGAAGCCGGTAGACACGTGGTTGAACACTCTGCCGGCACTGTAAAAGCGGTGAATTAAATGCACAAATAACACAATTTATCTATAACAAACTAAAGCGAATTATTAGCAATTAATTTAAGCAAGTTAAATTATTAAATTAGCGAAATGCGGTTAATAAACAATAAGCGAAATAAAACAGCGGGAAAGCTAAGCGTTAGACTCAATGGCGGTGTAACTAAAAGAAAGAGACCTTAACAACTTTCTCGAATTATGGCATTAACCACCAATTAGATGGGGTAGAAAAAAACTCAAAATAAGGTTTTCGAAATATTCAGGTGTCATTTTTTGCAATAAAATATGTAGGCTGCCGTGAAATTTATGGAGAAATTAAAATTATAAAATCACAGAAAATTTTTGAGTAACCTACATTTAAATGGCGTCAGAACATTACGCTTATGTTTTTCATACATACTTATTAGTTAACTTATTGTTAATAAATTTATGAAAATTAACTTAGCAGATATTTAATAATTTCAAGAATTTTTCTAATAAATAAATTACTGCATAAAAAAATAAGAAAAAAAATTGACATTAAGAAAATTTAATAAATTAAAAATGCAATTTTTTTTTAATAATTTTTCGGAACAAATTTTTTTGTTAAATACAATTAAAAAATGGTTAAGTGACAGCTAACTTTAATATCATAATAAATTTTCATATTTCATAATTGAAAAATAAAATAATAATTAAAAAATACTAGCATTCCTGCTATGAGACAATAGAATGTTATGGTTTTGTTACTAAACATTTTTAATTAATTTATTTATTTACACTAACTGCAAAAAATTAAACATGGTTAAGGTTATATTGTGCAAATAAAAATGTAAACAACCACAATAAAACGTTGCCAAATCACGGACTGGTTACTAACAGCTAATTTACAAGAGTCGAATTAATTTTTGTATTTAACTATTTTTTTTTTAATTTTCAAAATTTCAACCATTAATGCCTCATATACTATTTATTTTTTAATTTTAGGAATTTTATGGGTTTTTTATTATAATTTATCGAATATTGACTAATACAGTTGTTGTGACTCAACTGGAGCGAAAGGACTTCCTTAATATATATAAAAGGACTTCCACACGACAGTAGTTATTTTTATGTAATAAATGAGACTTCTGGTTTAATATTTCAATCTGAGATTGGAACAAGTGAAACTTCATTGATATTTAAATTCTTATGATTGTTTAGTCCTATATGATTCTCGTCTAAATTCCAATAGTTTTTTTATATTTCTTGTTGTCAATCTATTAGTTAAAAATGATCTGAATTAGTTATTGATTTAAATTTAATAAATTTATACAGATATAATTATAAATTGTTTAATATAAGTGCTGTTATTGTCGTACATGCTTAACTTATTAATTTTTTTTTTACGTGAATGTATTTATTGATTGAAACATATTGATTATAATACTGTTTAAAAAATTATTCATAACAATCCAATAATTATTAAGATTTTAACTAAATTGATAAAATCATTTATCATAGAAAAAGCGAGTCGTTAATGATATTTCAATTTTTTTAATTATTATCTTGCAGTGGTTAAAAAAAAATAAAAAGAGGTTTATCGGTAGCCACTGCTTGTATACATTATTTTATTTCTCAACTTTGAACAAAACAATAATACATAATCATAAAAAACCATTAAATAGAATTAGATATATGATATTAGTTGTAATTATAGTTTATTATGTAATCATATATAATTTCATAGAATTGTAAATAATAATGTTTGTAATTTTTGTGTAATTCTAAAAAATTAAATATAATTATAATTTTTTAAATGTGTACTAAATTCGAAAAATTTGAGTTAAACTGTTTTTTAAATAATAAATTCCTAAAAAATAAAATTTGTATAAATAATTAAATTATTAATATTAAGATCCCAAGTTTTCTTAAGGTCTTTTTTAATTCTTAAGCAAAAAAAAACATTTAAATCTAAATTTTTTGTTTTAGTCTGGTATGTATATATTTATGTATTTATATATTATAAATATAAATATGAATATTATTTAACATAACCTTCATCCAATATAAAATATGCCACGGAACTATTTAAATTTAGATTAGAATTATTTAAGAAATTGGTAAATAATTATCATCTTCAATTTAATCTTCAATAAATTTCAACTATTATTATATTATAACTGTAATGCTTTTTTTTTTTTTTTTTAATTAGTATCAGAATAAGAATATTTCTAATCTAGATTGTTTCATGTTCGTTTATTGTTATTTTTAAAGATGATTATTTCTTTTCTATCAAATTAAATGATTTCGAACAATATACAATGTTTATACATATATTACTTGTTTTTTATATGCATTTTTAAATTTCACCTGTACCTGTAAATACTCTTTCTATATTTGAGGTATTTCGTACCAATTCAATCACTTGCAAGCACAAACTTTTGCGATTTGCCTCGAGCTTATTTATATTTTTGTCCCTATCAGAAATATTTTTCAAAATTAAAACAAAAATTTTTTACCCAACCAAAAAAGTTATTAATCTTTAAAAAAACTAGTTTTTAAAGAACTTGAACAAGCTGGAGCCGTATAATTTTAAACAGCACTAACCTCTAATAGGGTTATAGACTTGTGATGAGCATTATGATTTATATTAATTACTGCAAATTAAATAAGTTTTGTCGCTAAAAATTAGTGTAGTTAAAAATTATTGAACATTTTGAAATGATTTTTTTTTATTTATAATTGAAAATTTGCTTCACAGAACTGATTGTTCCATTACTACTCTTTTCATATTCTATCTTTAAAACGTTGTAAAAATATAAATATTCAATTGTCTGTGTTATTTAGCGTTTCAATCGATTCAAAATTGTTTATATTTTCATGAAATATAAAATTACATCTTTATATATTAAAAGTAAGGTCAAAATACGTTTTACATTGAAACCTGTTCAACTACTGGGTACTTTACCTTAATTTTGGTGTCATATATTATTTCTTAACATACTTATATTATGTTTAGAAGAATCTAGATACAATTAATGTATTACTACAGATCAGTTAACCTTTACTCATTAGTTAATCTGAGATATACGTAATAATTCACTTACATATTAAATGTTAGTTAAATTGTTAAATGTTACTCCAATAGTTGGCTAATTATTTATCTACTCATGTATGTAACAAATAGTACGGTTGTTAGTTTAGTTTTATGATTTTATTTTAGTTTCATAATTTATGAACTTTTGGAAATGTTTAACTAATATGTCTACATAAATATGAATAACCTTGAAAGACATTCAATTCATGTCCCTCTCCTATATTAGCTTTCACAATGGTTTAGTTGTCAAGTAACATGTGCAAGTTCAATCACATACTTTTTTATAGTTCTGAATATTGAAATTGTTAATTGTTTATTTTATTCTTTGTTTTAAAGATGTTTCTATTCACACATAAAAAAGTCCTGATAAATCCACGCCGCATGAATATTCGCTGGGTGCGTGACCCTACCGCCACCTGACGATACAACTTACGGTGGCTTTTTTAAGAAAATTTACATGTATTATATGCCAAATAGTTATTTAAACAATTAAATAAACTTGAAAAAAATTTGTTTTCTATGTAAAATGTGACATATTACACAGAATGTAGATTAAATTAAAAATTTTTTCTTGGGTCAGTTGAAAATAGTAAGGAAAATAAACACAATAACTAAAACAAATCTCAAGTGAATTAGGTTAATCAGTGTTAAAATCTGTCAAGGTGTTTATTGTTAAATTAATATTAAATGAAAAATCCGTATTAATATTAAATATATAACAATCTGAAATTATATAAAAAATAACGAATAGCTCTATTTAACATAACTTTATATTTACGAATATATCTTAAATTTTTATATTCTTTATTTAATTTTGCAATCTATTACCCATAATATTATTTTTCAACCACAAACTTTAATAAAGGGTAAAAATTTAATCCTGGCTGAACATATGAGAGATGTTGAGCAGCAGCTATCTATTTTTTTCGCTGATTTAATTTCCAATTGGCAACCGGAAACTTATAAAATTTACAATCACTATTTCTACTAGTATTTTTACAATTAACTACACAACAATTTTGATGACCCATTTTATTTTATTTATTTAAATAAACTAACACACGTGTTATTTTCATAGCTTTTAGTAATAAAGAGCCACCCTTAGTTCTGTATTGTCCCGCAGCGGGCGCTGACATCAGTTTTGTGTCCCCCACTATGCCTTACGCACCCAGCGAATAAGGTCCTTTACATTCACTCAGCGTAGATTTAAGGGACTTTGTTAGGAGATGTTGAGGTGGTTAGAAGGTGGTAAATGAAGCAGCGCGGTTAATTTAAACTTAGATTTATTTTAAATATTATTACAAGATTAGCGCTAGGTTGAATAATTCTTAATAAAAAGGTTTGCACTTAGTATAGGCTCGTGGCAGTGAGTATCAGCCGACAGAGAGTTTCTTTGGACGCGTGACCCTTCGTTCAGAACCTTCTGGCGTATTCAAAGGAAAGGCTTAGAAGGCGCGGGGGTCCCTTAGAGGTGCTCTTCTAAGCAAGATGATGCCCGATTTCCTTTGAGAAACCTTGACTTGCACCAGGAGGTATACTTAAAATGACGGCTGCGAGAAGAGCCTATTACTTGAAAGTTTTCTTACTGATGTGTAAGGTTAGACACTTGACTTCTTATTTTGGATGTTAACTGTTTAATTGCACAATAAAAACTGAAGCGGTGGCACTTGGCGCCTGTATTTATACTAAAGCCGGGAGGCCCAGAACGTTCTGGTAAGCATGCGCAGAAATCGATTTCTAGAACGATGCCTGATACTTTTCTAGAGAGAGATCGATTTCTCGAAAATTACTAGATAGAAAGCGCTTCGAGTCTTTAGGCGGGAGTTTGAATTAAAATTATGCTAGAGATGGCGCCATTACTAAACTTATTAGAAAAGGAGACTAAAGATGTCGCCGCTACTTGATAAATCTCAAACATTACCGCCCGCCTTCGTTAATGAAAATTAACGAATGTGTTCTCAGAGAGAGTCTTGATCTGTAGGCAGTGGACAGAGTTTGGTGATTGGCCTGGTGATGGTAGAAGTCTGAGTTCTGATGACAGCGACTCTAATCAGATTATCTGCACCTTGATGTGTCGTAAGAACTCGTCCGAGAGGCCATTTACCAGGAGGATATCTTTCGTCCGCGATGAGAACAATGCTTCCTTCGTGAATGTCATTTGAAGGTGTCTTCCATTTGTGGATGACTTGATATCTTTGAAGACACTGCTCCATCCATTTATTCCAGAAGCTTTCTGTGATTTGCCGTATGAGGTGCCATCGATTGAGCTTTGAGATTTTTCTGTTTTCTAGAGAAGCTTCAGGAATTACAGTAGATGGTCCTCCAATGAGGAAATGACTAGGTGTTAATACTGAGAGATCATCAGGATCATCAGAGATGGGACCGATAGGTCGTGAATTAAGAACAGCTTCAATTTGTGTTAATAAAGTCGTCATTTCTTCATAAGTGAGATGATTCTCTCCAATCGTACGAAGCAGATGACTCTTAACGGATTTAACGCCAGCTTCCCAGTTCCCTCCAAAGTGAGGAGCGGAAGGTGGGTTAAAAATCCACTTGGTACCATCGTTACTAATGAGATGAGCTATTTGCTGAAGTTCTTTTGATGATTCGGAGAACATTGCTTTGAGCTCTGAATTAGCTCCAATGAAGTTGGTCCCGCAATCACTTCGAAGAGTTGCACAGATGCCCCTTCTGGCTGTGAATCTCTTATAGGCAGCGAGGAATCCAGAAGCAGCGTAGTTGGTAACAAGCTCAATATGAATAGCGGAAGTGGACAAACAGACGAACAATGCAATATATGCCTTATATTTGCGAGCACTTTTTCCCCGCCAGGTCTGAATTATAAGGGGGCCAGCGTAATCTACTCCTGAATGTAAGAAAGGCCTAGCTGGGGTTACTTTATCTATTGGTAGTCTTCCCATAAGCTGACATGCTCTTTTCTGACGATATCTAGCGCATCGAGCGCATTTTAGTACGATAGATTTAACTAGCGAACGCCCACTGAGTATCCAGAAGTGGTTTCTTGTGTAGGTTAATGTATCTTGAACTCCTCCATGAAGGGTCTTTTGATGAGCGTCAGCAATAATGATTTTAGCCAAAGGGGAGTCCTTTGGGACGATTAATGGATGTTTAGCATCCATAGGAAGCGTCGAATTCTGTAACCGTCCTCCAAGTCGTAATAAACCTTTACTGTCAATAAATGGTGTTAATTTGGCCAGGGAATTGGAAGATGGTAATGATTGTTTTTTCAGAAGCAGTTGATACTCTTTGGAGAAGGACTCTTGTTGTACTAGTTTTATCCAATAGATTTTTTCAGTTTCTAGTTCCTCTGGTGAAATTGGGGAATATAGAGTAAACCTGTTTATCCGTTGTCTCCAATAAGAGGCGACTCGTTTACAAATGACTGTTTTGCGGATTAATTTGATGAAACTGGAGAAACGAGTAAGTAAATAATTGTTGGGCTGTCGCATAATTCCAGTAGCTACCTGTACTGATCGTATCTCCTGATCAGCAGCTTTGACAGAAGATAAATTAAGGCTTGGCCATTGATCTTCGGGTTCTATCAACCATTTAGGTCCGTACCACCATTCTGGATGACTGAGTAACTGTTGAGGAGTTAATCCTCTCGTTGCACAATCTGCTGGATTTTCCTTCCCAGATATGAAGCGCCATCTAGCTGCTGGAATCGCTTCCTGGATGAAACAGACTCGGTTACGTACGAACTCCTTCCACTTGGAAGGATGAGCGTTGATCCAAGTATAAACTATTGATGAATCGGTCCAGAGATGAATTTGTACGTCGGATGAAACCAAGGTTCTCATTAGATTAGTTATTAGTTTTACAAGAAGTACTGCTGCTGATAGTTCTAAACGTGGAATAGTCAAACGTTTTAACGGAGCAACTTTGGTTTTAGACGATAAAAGAGCCGTTCTAGATTGTCCGTTGGAGTCGGTGGTTTTGATGTAGACTGCTGCTGCCAGAGCGTGTTGAGAAGCATCACTAAATCCGTGTATCTGAATAGATTGATTTTTAGCGTAACCAATCCATCTGGGAAAGACTAAACTTTCAATTTCAGTCATACTATTGATGAAAATTAACCACTCGTTAGCGATTGAAGAAGGTAATTGATCATCCCAGCCTATCTTAATGGTCCACAGCTTTTGCATGATGAGTTTCGCAGTGATCATGATTGGTGACAGTAAGCCAGTTGGATCAAACAGATGAGCAATCGTGGAAAGGATAGATCGCTTAGTGAATACCTTTTCAGCGGGCTTGAAGACAGGAAAATGAAAGGTATCTGTCACTGAATTCCACGACATTCCTAGGATGTGGATATCAGACTCTGGATTCAGAGAAACAGTGGTAGAAAATAGATGCTTACTGGAGTCAATGCTTTGGAGGACTTCCTTGTGGTTGCTGAGCCATTTCTGTAACGGAAAGCCGCCCGCCATGCACAATTCGTTGACTTGCTTCGCTGTTTCTTTAGCTTCTTCAATTGTATCTGCTCCTCCGAGAACATCGTCAACGTACCGTCCAGAAAGTAGCACTGGAACCGCCTTGGGGTATTTGGATCCTTCATCACGGATGAGTTGTAAGATAGTGCGCAAGGCAAGAAAAGGAGCGGCTGAAATCCCGTAGGTTACAGTGGTTAAATGATATTGGATGATACGGTATTGATGATCTAACCATAAAATCCTTTGAAAATTCCAATCGTCTGGATGAATCTTGATTTGTCGATACATCTTCTCTATATCCGAAGTGAAGACATATTGGAAGAGTCGAAACCAGATTAACACTTCAAACAAATCCCTTTGAAGCTTCGCACCAGTATGCAGAAGATCGTTTAATGAAACTCCAGACGTAGTTTTGTTTGATGCATTAAACACAACGCGAAATTTGGTAGCCAGACTGCTTCCTCTCAATATTCCATGATGAGGAAGATAATACACTGGTTCTGGCTCCGGGTCAACGGTAGGAATCGCTTGCATGTGTCCCAATGATTCATATTCCGTGAGAAACTTAGTATAAGCTTCCTTGTAAGAGGGTTCAGTTTCCATTTTCTTGGTTATTCGATTAAGCATCCTGTTGGCAGCGTCTTTGGATCGTCCAAGAGAGTTGGCTGGACTTTGAAAAGGAAGTCTTACGATGTAGCGACCATTGGGGTCTCGTTGTACAGTTGATTTATAATGATCTTCACACGCTTGCTCATCAGGTGACAGTAGTTGATTAACTTGTGGTATTTCATCTAGCAGCCAAAAACGATGAATTAGATCATACAACTCTTGATCGATGGTCGTATGAAAACTCTGATGTGCTGTAGGCTCTATGTTGGGGTTGCCACATGGTCCAAACAATATCCAACCAAATATCGTGTTCTGAGCAGTTGGAGTATTAGCTGGTCCTTGCTTGAGTCCATCTTCGAGTATTTGTCCGTAATAATCAGCTCCGATGATGATATCGATGGGACCTGGAGACTGAGTAGGATCAGCTAACGTCAACTCCTTTAAGTGAGGCCACTGCTGATAATCTGTTCCAATAATTGGAATGGACGCTGTCAGTTTTGGCAAAACATGAGCAGAAAAATGGCAAACTTTGATTGAATTTGATTTTGATCTGAGGGAACAAGAAACTAGTCCTTGAGTCTTTCCAACTTTGGTCGCTCCAATTCCTATTAAAGGAATATATGATGATTTCTTTGGTAAGTGTAATTGCTGGACCAGCCTGGCTGAGATGAAGGATATTTGTGACCCAGGATCCACTAAAGCTCTTGCAGTCAGATTATATCCAGAATCTGAACATACGATGACCTGAGCTGTGGCTAGTAGAGTGATAGAGTTGGGTGTAGTTTTTCTTGATGTAGCACAATGGGCTTGAAGAGGCTGCTTTGAAGTGTTCTCCTTATCTTTAGTGATGGAACTAACTTCGTGAATCGTTGTATGATGTTTTCTCCCACATCTGATACATCTTTTCGTTGATTTACACAAGGCTGCTCGATGATGTCCTAGACAATTGTAACATAACTTGTGCTCGGCTATTATCTCAACACGTCGAGCTTCAGTCGCGCGTTGATAAGTGGGACATTTTGTAATGTAGTGTTTCTCTGGACACAAAATGCACGTCTGTTGCTGTTGAGCAGCAGCTGAAGCGTGGTGGGCGTGAACGGGCTTCTTCCCTTGGTTTACAGATTTGGTTGGATTAGATTTTTCAAAGGCTTGTAAAGATAAGATTCTTGTCATCAAGAAATCTGTCAATTGAGACCACGTAGGAGGTTCTCTTGATGACCCTAGATGATACTCCCAGGCCTTTACGGTTTCTGAATCGAGACGTTGGACAGTGATGAAGACCAAGATGTCATCCTAATGATGAACTGGACGTTCTAAAGTTTCCAACATACGATAATGTTGAGTGACAGAAGAATACAATGCTTCTAGTTCCGAGGCAGATTCCTTCGACATGCGTTTGAGTGAGAATAGAGCGTTCACGGAAGCGTTGGTCAAGAGACGTTTATTTTTGTAGAATGACACCAGAGCTTCCCACGATTTCTTGAAGTTCTCGGCTACCAGAGTCGTGTTTTTTAAGAATTGAGCTGCTGATCCAGTGAGGCTGGATTTTAAATAATGTAGTCGCTCAACGTCGTCGAGAGACTGGCTGCTGATGATTGACGAAACGAAGAAATCTTTGAAAGGTAGCCATTCTAATAATGAACCATCAAAGGTCTTTAATGGAAGCCTAGGAAGCTTGAAATGTGCTTGAGGGACCACCACTTTACTCGCTACGGTTTGCGCTGGCGGTTCTAGAGATGATTTTCGCTGCAAACTCTCTTGGCGCAGAATCATCGTCTCCAAGGCTTCCAAATAACCCTGTTGGACTTGCTGATACAAATTGTGACGATAGTAGGAATTGTGGCGGAGTTCTCTTCGTTCGTTACTGTGCAGACGATCTCTGGATTGCTCAATCTCATCATGAGAAACTGAAAATAATCCCCAGTCTTCCTTTAGCTTTCGTTTCTGTTCTTCGATGCTGATGATGGAGTGGCGTTGTCCATTTCCATTCTTTAGTTCATAGAGTTTTCTGCTGACGGATACGCTCCTTGATCGTGTCTAAGCTCATGTTGTTCATATTTACCACACTAACCACGCTCTGCTACCAAAAAAATGTTAGGAGATGTTGAGGTGGTTAGGAGGTGGTAAATGAAGCAGCGCGGTTAATTTAAACTTAGATTTATTTTAAATATTATTACAAGATTAGCGCTAGGTTGAATAATTCTTAATAAAAAGGTTTGCACTTAGTATAGGCTCGTGGCAGTGAGTATCAGCCGACAGAGAGTTTCTTTGGACGCGTGACCCTTCGTTCAGAACCTTCTGGCGTATTCAAAGGAAAGGCTTAGAAGGCGCGGGGGTCCCTTAGAGGTGCTCTTCTAAGCAAGATGATGCCCGATTTCCTTTGAGAAACCTTGACTTGCACCAGGAGGTATACTTAAAATGACGGCTGCGAGAAGAGCCTATTACTTGAAAGTTTTCTTACTGATGTGTAAGGTTAGACACTTGACTTCTTATTTTGGATGTTAACTGTTTAATTGCACAATAAAAACTGAAGCGGTGGCACTTGGCGCCTGTATTTATACTAAAGCCGGGAGGCCCAGAACGTTCTGGTAAGCATGCGCAGAAATCGATTTCTAGAACGATGCCTGATACTTTTCTAGAGAGAGATCGATTTCTCGAAAATTACTCGATAGAAAGCGCTTCGAGTCTTTAGGCGGGAGTTTGAATTAAAATTATGCTAGAGATGGCGCCATTACTAAACTTATTAGAAAAGGAGACTAAAGATGTCGCCGCTACTTGATAAATCTCAAACAGACTTACATTCACACGGTTTAGATTTATCAGGAACTTTTTACGTATGAATGGACATGTCCTTGTGTTAAAAGAACTGCATACTGAAATTAATGTGTTAGAACAATTTTCGAGGCGTAAATAACAAAATTCATTATTTATAACTTATTATTAACATAATTCAACAATTAAAATTACAGTGAATTGCCGCGAAAAGTGTCAACAACGACACACTTATACGTATATATAATTTCGTCGGACATACAGTGAAAGCTGTTAAAAGTTACCGTAGTTCTGTCTTTTTTTTTTTTTTTTTTCCTTGCTGGTATAGTCCAGCTGGCCTCTATGAATATCATGTACAGCCAATGTTTGTTCGGCAATGAGCCGAGTCCTCACAGTCGAAGATAATCGAAAATTAACCTGGCGCATAGCGAAAATTATCCGACCATGGTGGGACTCGAACCCATGCCTGGCCAGTACCCGTAGTTCGAAGTCAAGCACGTTAGCCGCTCGGCTACAAGTACTGGTTTAGTTCTGTCTTAATTTCTCATAAAACTAAAACGCTAACAAAAGCGAGAAAGAGACAACCTGGGTAACTTTTAACAGTTTTTACTGTATGTATGTCAGTGCAACATTGCAACATTAGCTTAAGCCGGTTTCATATGGAAAATGACTGACAACTTACAACCTATGCCGATGGCCAATAGTATTATGCCTCCCTCTGGTGTTAAATATTTTAAATCTCAAATAATAAAATTTATTTTTTGAAGATTTTTCTATTGGTAGTACGGGACTCCTTAAAGACCAGATGGGCGCATCTCACAAGGAAACTCTCTCCGGTGTCCCCCTCCGATTTTGATGAAACTGAGATATGTTATTCTCCGTCGAAATCTAAGAGACACGTATTTTTTTTTATCTGCGGAAAAACATTTCTAGGGGGTGAAACTACCCCTCAAAGTTTAGCCTCCAAAGGGGTGTTTTTCAAGTTTCGCATACTTGCAGTTTAAATAATCGAATGGGACCAATTGCATAATTTTCAGGGTGGAAAATCATGAAAAATGCTTTTGGTTTTATAATAAAACAATGGATAGAACAAAAGTTATGAGGGTTGAAAATCACAAAACTTTTATAAAAAAAAAACTATTCGATGGATTTCAACGAAACCAACGGCAATCGGAAGAGGAAAAAAAAGTAGAGAATACGTCTTTCGGGGTTTTTCCGAAAAATTAAGTTTAGGGGGTGAACATCCCTTAAGCATATCTACAGTGACCACCAAGAAAATATCGTTTTTTATATTAATTTCGATATGAATTCATCAATAATAATTTGTTCGTACATTTCTAGCATTTAGAAAATAATAATAATATTATATCTTAATATTTTACTTACTTGTTTACTTCTCATCCCAAACTTTATTTTGTGTATCGGGACATCAAATATTATAAATGTCATGTAATGTGAATCTGTTTTGGAAAAAAAAGAAAAAAGAAAAAATGCTTACAATATATGCTTTACTATAATCAAATTAAATTTAAAAATAATTTACAAATGATTTTTTACAAAAATATTTAATATTTCTGATGTTTATGAAATTTAATACTTAAATTCATCATTTTGTCATATGCAGATATATTCAATATATGTTTTGCAATCGTGATGTTCATGAAAAAAATGTTGAAAACACAACGACTTTTTGCACCATGAACAGCGGATAATTGCTATATTTTGACAACCAGGAACCTCACAATGAGAATTGCATGATCCGTGAAATGCAAAATCCACAGGATTTTCGAACTCATCTGGTTTTACTTCTGTGTAGCCACTTTTGTACCACGAGTACTTAAATAAATTTATGTACCGAGGAGATGACAATTGGATATGTGTAAGTGATTGTAATTTTATAATGTTATTTCGTAAATACAAGTTTATGTCCAAATTCATCAAAACTGTACGATCCGAAAAATATCGAACAAAATTTTTTCCATACTCGGAATCCAAAACATCAAGCGGTTGAATTTTTCCCAGTTGTACCTTTTGGTAAGATCATTACTTCAGTATCTTTATTTGTTGGTTTAACGCTTTGTACAACTTGAGGACAATGCCCAGTCCATGAGTCAATTAGTAATAAAAGATTTTGGGCCCACATTTGGAAAAAACACCCTCTCCAAACAAATTTTGAAATGATCTGAAAATTAAAAAATATGAACTATTTGTATCAACAATAACTTATGCGCAAACCAGAAAAAAAAATAAAGAATAATTCGTACCTGATGTAAGTTTTCCTGATTTTGATGCTTCTATGTATACATTATGAGGTCTAAAAAGTGTTGTTTCAACTATTGGTCCAAATTTACCACTTGGTTCTTTTAGAACCAAAAAAAGTTGGGATAAAAGCTTTCCATCAGCGGATACAGTTGGTTGAACTATGTAACTATGAGTAGTAGAAGTAGCAGATTGTACAAGACATTCTACTTGCTTCTCTCCTTCAACAGCTAAAGTTCGACCGGAATGCATTTCCAACTGAAAACCACTTTGATCTGAATTATATACGTTTGCTAACTCATAAATTTTAATTTTTTGTTTTACATTATTGACGAATTCCTCAGCTTGCTGTTTTAATGATTTACTATCTTCAATGGTTTTGGACGTGATAAACTTATTTATTTTTCTTAGTACGATGCGATGTGCTCTTTTGAATGACGCGATCCACTTTGTTGATGCTTTAAAACGGAAATCTTCCGCACCAATTTCTTTTTGAGCTTGTAAGGCCCATCTTTTTATGTCACAATCATGTACGATTAAACCTGCATCTATAGCTGCTTTGAAATTTTGTAATGTATATTCACAAATTCTTGCTAATTTTTCCTTATAAGTCCCTCCCTGATTTAAAGTATGAGCCCATCTTCGTAACTGTCGCACAGATTGTACCTTTCTAAATTTTTGTCTAACACTGTCTAAACTTAAAGGGCATAGCCGGATTAATATGGAAATTCTGCCCCCATGGCTTTTGTGACTCATACTTAGGGGGTCGATTTGGTATCGAATGAAAATAATTCACACCAATTTTTAGCTCTTTAACTCAAACGGTATTCGAGAATTTCAAAAAAACCTGTTTTTTCAAAATTATTTTTATTTTTATAGTAAAATTCGGAATTGATTAATGATGATTTTTTTCCTAATTCTTACGAGTCCAAAACATGAAAAAATCATATGATCATGATTCTCAAATAGAAAACCGATTTTTAACAGAGAAAAGAAAATTATTTTTTTTTTTTTCAGCCTTTTTGAAATATGTCACTCACCAAAATTCGTCAGAAAATGTCTTTTATACTCCTCTATACTCAGGAATTTTTTTGAATTTTTAGAAATGGTGGAACAATTCAAAAAAAATTAAAAACTCATTTTTTTTTCAAAATCTTGCGTTTTAACAAACTTACATTTTTTTTAGTACACATAAATACGTAGAAAATTTTGTTTTTGTTTAAAATTCACAATTACATTACTTCTCAATCTTTATACTAGACATCGATAACGTTAAAACTATGTTTTTCAAAATTTTGGCCAAGTTGACACATTATAACGCCATCTATCGGGATTTTATGTATCCATTTATTATTTCTTCTAAGGTTCCGCTTGTTTAGATAACCTAAAAACAAAGAAGCTTCTATGGTTGATGTCATTGTCTGAATAGCAGTTAACGCATTAATTAATTCAGTACTTATATGGACAATATTTTTTCGTTCCACCATAAAATTATACTGGAGTATCATTTTTGTTATCCCGGGAAAAAATGATCAGATCTGATCAGACATGAACAGGCGTGAGTCTTCAGGTCTGATCAGGTATGAAAAATGACCGGGTCTGATCAGACCTGGCCAGGCATGTTCAGGTCTGATCAGATCTGTTCATGTCTGACTCGATCAGGTCCATAAAAAAAAAAAAAATCGGTGCCGACGGGGATTCGAACCGTACACCTCGCGCTCTTCAGACTGACACTTTACCTCTTGACCAAATGATTCATCTTAACTTGAGAGTATCTTTCGAGCTACTTCAAGTAATTCAAATTTTATACATGATTTATCCTTATAGTTAACGGAGTTCTATACCTAATTTATTAATTATTAATAATTAATCATATATTACAGTGATTTATTCGGAACGGCTATGTATTTTTTTTCGCTCCATTAACATATGGTTCTACACTGAGAGAAAATTTTATTCAATAGTAATAAAACAGTTTATTTGGACTTGAAAAAATTTAGTTAATATTAATAAAATTATATTTCATATAAATAAAAATTATATTAGTATTTAATAAAATTTCATAAGTATTTAATAAAATTTTCTTAAATACTAATATGTGTTTATTAAAATAACCACGAACGACGCTTTCGTTTGCTGTCATTAATACGAATATTAAGTCATTAAAAGAAATAATCTCAAAAAAAAAAATTAATATTCATCAATTAATTATAATATATTCAAATATATTTTCACAGTAAAGTCTTTTTAATAAATAGTATTAAGATTTTTAACAAAGACATCATCTAACCTAACCTATTTGTTTACTTCATGACGAATCACATGTAGAGATTTTAAATAATAAAAATAAATAAATATTCGATTGAATTTATGAAATCATAGTCTTTATTTTTAACAAATGCGTCCCTACATTGTCTGGTTTTCTGCTTCTGTTTTCATTTTATTAAATAATGTCTAACTCTTATCGATTCATTTGTGAAATTTTTAAATTTAAGTGCATAAAAATTAACATCCACTCGGATAACAACAGTTGTAGACTTTTGTATTTTCAAAATATAGTTCCGACAAAAATTCAATTTTACTTAATTATTTATTCAATTAATTACTGATCAATACTTGTTAGTTAGTTGATTAATGAATTTTCTTTATATTACATGTAGATAAATATTCATTACATACTAAGAAACATTTATTAGTATTTAATAAAATTTTTATTAGTATTTAAGGAAATTTAATTAATATTTAATAAATTTTTATTTGGGATTAGCCAAATAAACGTTTTATTAAATAGTAATAAAATTTCATTACTATTAAATAAAATTGTCTCTCAGTGTTGGCTAGATATCAGACATGGACAGGTCTGATCAGGTCTGAGCGTATTTAAGGCTTCAGACATGAACAGACATGAGCAGGCATGAACAGGTCTGATCAGATCTGAACGTATTTAACGCTACAGACATGAACAGACATGAGCAGGCATGAACAGGTCTGATCAGGTCTGAGCGTATTTAATGCTTCAGACATGAACAGGCATGAACAGGTCTGATCAGGTATAATTTCAGGCCTGATCATACATGAACAGGCCTGCTCAGGTCTAATTTCAGGCCTGATCAGATATGAACAGGTCTGCTCAGGTCTAATTTCAGGCCTGATCAGATATGAACAGGTCTGATCAGTCCTGATCATTTTTTCCCGGGATATTATCTTGTCTCATCTTTATGAGATACTATTTTTTGTCGTTAAATAGTGTCACAGTCGATTACAAAAACTCAAGTAAGTGAAGTTTTATATTTAATCAGTTTATATATGTCCAAATTCCTAATATATAATTTTAATATTGATGTTAGAATGGATTTTGATAAAAAATGTATCAATTGTAACATATATTTGCGTAAAGCAGTTGGTTATAAAAAAGTTGTTATGACAATTGATGAAGCTAATATTGCGACAGAAAAAATTGGAAAGAGAGTTCTTGTTAATGATGCCTTTTGTAGTAAGTGTCGAGTTATTTTAACAAGACCACCTATACTTAAGAACACTCAGGATTCATCTGCAGATCAAGTTAGTATCAAAAGTCAGCCAATTTTTTCTCAGTCTTCATCCACTACTGTTTCATCCGTATCATCATCTGAAGATCCTTCATATGTTATTGAAGAAAAATGGAAGAAGAGTTAGAATTTGTGGAGTTGGGTTTTCCCCGAATCATATCGACACATAAATACTGTTGCCTTTGTGGATTATCAGCAAATATCACAATTGTTCCATTTGAAGCACGCAAACAAGTATTTTCGACAAGACGACTCTTTATTCCTGAAGGAAATCGGTGTTGTAAAGATCACATTATAAAAAAGCGGTTTTATGATGAAGAAATTAACAATTTTCGGATTTATTCGAATACCAGTGTATTTGAAGTTCGTGATTTGGAAAAATTACTTGGGCAGCTGGCTATTGGCACTGATTCGTCTATAATTGATAAAATTGGAGATCACTCGTTTTCAGAAAAACAGTTGGAGGTATTTACGAGCCTTACCTGGGAAAAATTGATAAAACTTCGTGAAATGTTAACGTCGATGAGAAAATCAGTGAATCGTAATGTCATTCAAGCTCTCGTTATTTTATTTATTCAAATTACGAACAGGAAATTCAAATGCAGTGATATCTTCCATTTTTGGTTTAGCTCGGGAACAAATGGTATCCGACTACTGTGATGAAGTAATATCTTCATTTGAAAAAGATGTTTTACCTCAGTATTTCGGAATCGATGCTATTAGTAGGGAGACATTACTCGCCAATACCTCTAATACTGCTAAAGTGCTGTATCAAGTGAAAGATGACCAGTTGATATTCATTTGCGATGGAACATATATTCGTCATCAAAAAAGTGCAAATAACGAATACCAGAGGAAATCATATTCTGGTCGAAAGAAAGTTCCTCTGTGCAAACCATTCACGATATGTACTACAAATGGTTTCGTTATAGATATGCTCGGGCCATATACAGCTAATATGAACGATGCTGAGATTATGAGAATCATCTTAAGTGATCCCAATGGTTTGATCAAGTTGCTGAAAAAAGGTGACATTATTGTAGTTGATCGTGGCTTCCGGGATGTGATAGTATATTTAGAAGAATTGGGGTTTAAAGTGCTAATACCTGCTCTCAAAGGAAAACGCAATCAACTGACCACAGATGAATCAAATGAATCCCGTTTTGTTACCAAAATCCGTTGGGTTGTTGAAGCAGTACATGGAGATATTAAGCAGAAGTTTAGGATTTTAGATCATAAACTAGACAATAGATTGCTTCCAAAAACTGGTGTTTTTTGTCGAATCGCTTGTTTTCTGCACAATGAATTTGGTAAGAGACTTGATTCTGATCTCGATCCTTCTGAAAAAATTATTGCCGCCATGAACTCAAAAAAGTATCAAGATAATACCTTAGCCTCAGAAGTAGAGACTAATCGTTGGGCAAGAAGAAAAGTTCCTTTTGCAACAATAACTTCAGATATGTTAACTGATTTTCCTGAATTAACGGAACAAGAACTCAAAATTCTATTCACGGGATCATATCAAATGTCTCAAGCTGTATCGTATTTAGCTGAAATGATGGATGAAAACGGAACGATAATACTTTATTATTTAAAAATTACACCTAATATTATAAAATTCAAAGTCAGATCTCGACATATTAATTCGAAGACATACCATTGTTTTGTTGAATATCAATCAGATAAGAACGATATCTCTGGAATAACTCGATATTGTTGTGATTGTGCAAATGGTAGACGTACTGTTGGATGTTGCTCACACATTGCTGCTATTATATACTATTTATCTCACGCCCGATACTTAGCGAAAATCGTAAAACCAGCTGAGATACTTAGTCGTCTGTTTATTGATGAAAAAATCAGTATCGTCGTGAATGAAGACAGTGATGAAGACTAGCCTAATTGTTATTTTGATTAAAATTTTCATTTTTTCTGTATCAAAATTCAAAATATTTCCCAATAGTATGAAAAAATATATAAGTATTAACTTTAAGGGTGTCTTTTGAATCAATAATAACCCTTCTAATCACTTTTAACCTACTGAATCTTTCTGTTTATCTTTTGAAAAGATATTTTTGGTAAAAATAAAATTTTCTACGTATTTATGTGTACTAAAAAATGTAAGTTTGTTAAAACGCAAGATTTTGAAAAAATGAGTTTTTAATTTTTTTTGAATTGTTCCACCATTTCTAAAAATTCAAAAAAATTCCTGAGTATAGAGGAGTATAAAAGACATTTTCTGACGAATTTTGGTGAGTGACATATTTCAAAAAGGCTGAAAAAAAAAAAAAATAATTTTCTTTTCTCTGTTAAAAATCCGTTTTCTATTTGAGAATCATGATCATATGATTTTTCCATGTTTTGGACTCGTAAGAATTAGGAAAAAAATCATCATTAATCAATTCCGAATTTTACTATAAAAATAAAAATAATTTTGAAAAAACAGGTTTTTTTGAAATTCTCGAATACCGTTTGAGTTAAAGAGCTAAAAATTGGTGTGAATTATTTTCATTCGATACCAAATCGACCCCCTAAGTATGAGTCAAAAAAGCCATGGGGGCAGAATTCCCATATTAATCCGGCTATGCCCTTTCTTTTTTTGCCACTACGCCAGTACTCGACGGCTTTCAATTTATATTCATAAGATAAATCTTCAACATCCTTAGTGCATTCGTCGATAGGTGTTTCTTGATCAACTAGTGCATTTGCCCACTCTTTATCTTCCACGACTTCCATCGTCCAATCTTTATACGGTTCTTGGAAATGCAAAGAACTTTCTTCGACCATTTCGACTCCGGAGTATTCGTTCATAGCATTGAGTAAAATATTTTCAAAACTTTCTTTGATTTGTATTTCTTCGTCATTTACTGGCGATTCTGGAATGTTCATGACTTGAAATGTTGTTAAGAGTAGTCTTATAACATTTATAGGATTGACATTCATTTTGCCCTATGTACTAAAATAAAGATTTTCGTACAATTTTAAATTATTCACTTATTAAAAAAAAAAAAAAAAACACGATTATAATATTGAATTATAAAAGATGAAGTACATCGCAGTAACTAAACTAATCTCGAAATGATACATTTATTTATACTATGTTGTTTTTCACATTACTGACTCATATATACTAAAAATATAATTATCTCTTTTTTTGTATGAGATAACAATGAATGATTATTATGATTATAATAAATCATTATAAGCATTTTTTCTTTTTTTTTTTTTTTTCTAAAGCAGATTCACATTAAATGACATTTGTAATATTTGATTATTAATTAATATAAAAATTAATATAAAAACGATATTTTCTTGGTGGTCACTGTAGATATGCTTAAGGGATGTTCACTCCCAAACTTAATTTTTCGGAAAAACCCCGAAAGATGTATTCTCTACTTTTTTTTCCTCTTCCGATTGCCGTTGGTTTCTGTTGAAATCCATCGAATAGTTTTTATAAAAGTTTTGTGATTTTCAACCCCTCATAACTTTTGTTCTATCCATTGTTTTATTATAAAACCAAAAGCATTTTTCATGATTTTCCACCCTGAAAATTATACAATTGGTCCCATTCGATTATTTAAACTGCAAGTATGCGAAACTTGAAAAACACCCCTTTGGAGGCTAACTTTTGAGGGGTAGTTTCACCCCCTAGAAATGTTTTTCCGCAGATAAAAAAAAATACGTGTCTCTTAGATTTTGACGGAGAATAACATATCTCAGTTTCATCAAAATCGGAGGGGGACACCAGAGAGAGTTTCCTTGTCAGCAAGAAAAAAAAAGTCTTCTAGTACTGCCGCTTTATAATTTAATTACCAGTTAATTTATTGAATTGACTAATAAAAAAAAAACTTATTTAATTAACTTCGTGACTAAAAACTTTTACGTGAATTTTAATGTTATCTTGCAATATTTTACTTTATTTATTATATACATCATACATCATACAAAAAGTTTTTTTGTAATTTAGAGAAAAAAAAAAATTATAGCAGAAAAATAATTGAGCGAATGACTCAAGATTATTCTTTATCTGGGATTAATCATCAGTAGGCCTCAAAAGTTTTATTCGTAATGTAAATATTTTATATTTAAATTAAATGAAGTGAAGACTAAAAAATAAATTAAACATTTATGGATTAAATGAAAGTTAATTAAAAATTAAAAATATCAGAGACTTATGTCAAATTCATTTTATTTTTAATCAATATTTTTTTATTTATCCAGGTAAATTACTGCAAATTATTTTCAAATGGAGGATTTTTTGTGATTGTTTCTATAGGTCTTAAAGTTTTATTATTGACGGATGTTTTGGTATGTACTTGTAAAATTTCATACAACAATAATAATAAACAAATAGTATCGAAAAAGCTAATAAACTAATTATCAAAATAAATTTCAGTAGTGTTAATACATGGAAATATTAATTACACAAATACAGCTGTATTTGACTCAGTTGCTTTCCATAAAAAGGGTTATAAGTAAACATAAATTTAAACTGTTGTGATAAATAAACAAATAAACCGGGTCAATTGTTAATTTTATTAATCTTAACTAAGGTATTAAGCTTGATAATAATTTAAATAAAGTGGTTGCTAGAGAGGAGACAAAAATTTCTAATGATCGATTAACGTTAAAGTTTATCATCAATCCCAAAATTAAGTACTTAACTTGATCTGTAGTTTTTGATATAAAATAACAATTGAGAAAAACAATTTGTAATTATACATGAGTAATAAAAATGAAAATATAATTACCTGAAATTTCTTACACTAATCAATATTATCTTTTTCTTAGCATATAATTACAATTTAATTTTGATGTAATTTAGTTTTATAATCATATTTAAAAAAATAAATACACTAATAATTTTAAGATAAAATATTTAATCAGGTAAAATCTTATACATCGTAAATAAAAACATATAATCGAATGAATTTTATTCATAGATTTTTTACACTAAGACATAAAATAATAAAACAATTCGAAGATCAGGTAGTTTAGTTTTTAAAACTGTTGGACCCGGTTTTAAATCATTTAGTTCAGTCCATTTGTTTTGAATTGTCCTAGTATAAGCTATATAATGTCCAACACCATCTGGTATACGCGATGGTTGGAATTCAATCACTCCAGTCAATAAATATTTTTTATCCTGAATATTTAAATTTATAGGGATTTCTCGCAAATTACTTTTTGAAAATGTTTTTTGTTTACCTTTTTGAGTAGAAAGTATTTTTTCATAAAAATGATTTACATTTAAACATAAGTATGAATCGAAATTCAGTGTTCGACCGGTCACATTTTCATTACATTTTTTACAAAAAAACTTTTCATTTTCAATATCCCTCAAAATACTTTCTTCTAGAAAGTCAAAGCCATTATTCCATACTAATGTAGCGTTAACGTTTAATACTGATTTTTTTTTTTGTTTCAGAACTTTTACATCCTATGCAAAACGTATGTTCAGTGACAGATTCATAATGAATCAATAAATTCTGTATTAGTTCAACCACATCATCTTGACAGTCAATAAAATAATTTTGTTCGCCATATATATTACGTAATAAATTAAATCTTTTACTGTTAAATGCGGCTATAGCACCAAATTCTGCATAAAAAATTAAGATTTCTAGGAATTCAGATTTACTTTTTTGATTATCGATAAAACTTTTTAAGCCCTTGAAGTTTAGATAATAAAAAGAAAGAAGTTCAACTATACTATCAAACGGGCAAGTATTTTTTATTGATAATTTTAATTTACCAACCTTCCGAGGGTTACTAATGCAGCCATTTTGTATCATTGGTCGCTTCTTATTTTTTTTTGAATTTTTAGCTGCTGCATTCTGATGTAATACTTTTATTGATGGAAATAGAACCACATATTTCCCTCGTTTAACTGGCGGGCATGGAGTATATGTTGAAGTTGGTTTTCGTTTTACTGACCTCTGAGTTTCGTGAATTTTAAATTTAATTGGTTTTTCGTCCAATACTATTGAGAAACTATTTTCTTCGTTTTTTTTCACTGAAATATTTGAAAGTTGTGATGTATCAGAAAATGTTAAAGGAGTAGAATGGAATTTTGGCTCAGATAAATTTAAATCTTTATTAAATGAAATACTATTTTCTTTAGTAGGTGTTAATGTAAATTCCGAATCCGATGTATTATTTAAAATTGGTCCTTTAGATTCATCTTTTTTTGAAATTTCACTTTCACTGTTGTTACTTTTTCTTGCTTCACTTTCATTAATCGAATTATCAGAAATTGTTTCTTCAGTGGGATCTAGATCTAGATTTCCGTCAAGTCTGTTTTTGTTTCTCCAATTTTCTTGACAATTCAATGCGGATTCTTCGGCTAATTTTTGAGGCTTATTTAAAGGTTTTTTAGTGATCATCTGCTGCTTATCATAAGCAGCTCTAGCTTCAATTAATCTAGGTGAGATTGTCTGTATGTGCTGAATTATAAACATATCGGCTCGGGTTGGTTGTCGGTTATCTAGCACATTCTCCTTTACGTATTTAAAATAACTCTCAGAACGAGAAGAAGTTGCAACGTAATGTTCTGACCCATAATGCTTACGCATGACATTTGTCCATGATGGAAATCGTTTAAACAAAAATTTTAACTTTTTTAATAGACCAACTAAATAATAAGGGTTAATGTCATCAAATTTGATAGAGTCATTAGAATCAATATTATTATGAGTTTCTGTAACAAGTTCATCAATATAATTAATTAAATCAAGATCAGTTGGTAAATTTTTAAAATCAGAATCATCAGAATCATTATTTTCTAATTCTTCATCGTGACAAACCAAATGGCTATCACAATGATTTTGTTTGTCACAGCTAGTGCTATTTTTAATATTTTTGTAATCAACAGTGTCATCAAATTTAAACGTCTCTAATTTTGTTAATACCCATTGAATGTCATTTTTGCACCCATATTCATTTTGGCTTATATTTAACAATACTTTCATCATTTTTTCAATATCTGTAAAATTTTCTAGTGTGCTCATTAGACCAATAGCTCTTAAATAAAAATCTTTTACGACAAATTTAACCGACGAAAAACTTTTTTCTGTTGCCACACTATGAATTAAGTGAGCAATGTCAATCCTTAAATAGGTTCGTGGTAAAACTTTGCTCTTTTTTATTAAAAATGTGTAGCAGCTTGACAGATATTGTTTGTATGTCATATTACAATATGCCATACGTATGCCATTTTGTAAAGCATCTGACATATCTGTCACAACTTCCGGAGGGATGTGAGCTTTTGCAGAAATCCACTCATACAGCCAAAATGCAATAATTTTGGTATCATGTCTTTCAGTCAACATCTGGCAAACTGGAACGATTATGGAACCGATATGGATAATGACTTGATATAAAAATATCGGGCCATGGTGATAATTTTCACAGTAAGGAATTTTCCGAACTACACTTCCAGTAGCGTCTAAAGACACCTCCGGGTTCAGTGTTAATAAATCATTGAATAGATCAGTTTGCTGGTGGGTCCAATAAAATATAAAAAATTTATCAAATCCTACTTGCCTGATTACATCATGATATTCTGCGTTATTCTTTTTTAAATGTTTTATCGAGTCCCATAAGCTCCCTTGAACACCAAGACGAATTTTCTTTCCTTCATAGCGGATTTGATTAAGGACAGGTGCATTAGGAATGATAGGAGCTGCCTGTTCACCGTACTCTTGGTACTTGTTAATTAAATTTCTTTTAAATAACTCTCCTTTTTGTAGTTCCAAATTTTTCGCAAATTCACGTCTTTGTTCTCCAGTGACATGTCGTTTTTTCAAATGAGGAATATGACATGTTTGCGCTGTATGTATTAGCATAGTAATATTTTCATCATTGCTAAAAGTAAATATACACTCCCCCAAGATGGCAGCTTTACATAACTTTTCAGTGCAAAACCCGGAAATCTTCACGATATATTTATTGACATTATTATCATTATTTAAGTAGTAAACAGATTGCTGGGGAAAGCTAAACGCACACGGTAATTTTTGATTAATATAAATTAAAGTTGCGACAGTAGTAGTCCAACCTTTTTGCAATGCATAATATTTTTTATTATTGCAATCAGTTTTTTCAATTGGCTTCATTTTTAACCACTCTTCTTTAGTAAATTTAATGTTGAAACTTATAAATTTTTCTTTATTTTTAGCAGTGTCAATCGAATTTTCATTTTCACTTTCTGGGGAGGAAGAACGCTTATTTTCATTACACTGAGGAGTATCTAAACCACGCTCTTTAAGATACCGCTCGAAAATCTTATTTCGATTTTGTGTAACTTCGAAATATAAGCTTATCGGACTTTTTAAATAATTTCCTGATGGAAGCCTCCAAATTTGGCAAATATCCGTCCAAACAGGATCACGCCTTGGCTTAATTTTACTACTATCAGTACAAATTTCAAATTTTATCACTCGATTGATAACTTCCACAAAAGGCACAGGGGCCCAAGAAGTCATATTGTTAAATATTAAAACTTGTTGAAATTAATGTTATAAATTATTTAAACAATTACTCAAATAATTCAATTAGCAAAAAAGAATTTTATTTATTCAATGGCGTCATAAAACAACAATTATAACATTAGCTATGTATTTTAACTGTCTTTTGTTTTTCTCAATCAACTGGTTGAGCGGGAAAGAGCAGAGTAGATTTTAAATTGATAAATAAATAGAATAGAATACAAACTTAGATCTGATATTTTAACGGATATATTGAGCTTATTACATAAAAAATATATTTTCGCATCACAAAATATAACTAAAAATATGATTATTAAGATATTCATGTAAGAGGTGAATTTATTTAAAATTAAATATATAAATTTATAAATAATATTTATATGGAAAAAATGATATGTATATTCGTGTTCATTAAGTGCATGATACTTAATAATTAAAAGGGTTTACAAAAAAAATTAACTATTATCTATGACTACGTATATATTTATTTATATTTAGATGTATTTTTTTATATTTTTACATTTGATAATATTTTTCGTTTATCTTAAAATTAATTTTTTATTAAAATTTTTCGCTATTATTAGTCATTTTTAATAAAAATATTTTTTTGAATTGAGTGCCTTTGATTTTTTTCAAAAATTAAATTTAAAAAAACTAAAAATTGATTATTGCTATAAATTTAAAAAATCGCACTTTGTTCGCTTATGAGCAACAATAACTTTTTATCGAATCTATTATTTTTGTTCAATATTTAATATTGTATTTAAAGCGAGCCGATACGTACTATACTATTGCAAATAAAAAATTATTTTTTATTTTATAAAGTCAAACTACTTTTTATTTTTAAATTCAGTTTCTTTGCTGGACCGGAGATCAGATCATTGCAGTGAACCTCAAATGTAATGAAAAGAAAAAAAAATATATTTAAACAAAAAATTTCCTTTTTTTTTCTCCTTAAAGGGGAACACCACTGTGACGATCGAAAAAAACAGGTGATTTTCGGGAATTTTTTTGACAGGGAAAATAAAGGATTTTTGGGGATTGGATTTTTTTATTTTATTAAGGATACATTAAAGATTATTACCCTAAATTTTTATTAGAAAATATTTAATTATTACAACGTTATTAACAATCTCGTAGAGCTCTAGAAAAAATTTCCCGCTCCATGGTCGATTCGATAACTCAAAACCGGATCATCTGAAAATAAAAACCTAAACTGCTTTTTAATCAGTAAAGATATAATTATCGTCGCACGTACGGAATTTTGAAAATTTTAATTTTAAAAAATATGGCGACTGGTTGAAAATTTTCTCACTATTCTTACTGTTTTTTTTTTTTTGTTTTAACCCAGCTAAAAAAATCTTTAGAATAAAAATTTTTTAAATTCCGTACGTGCGACGATAATTACATCCTTACTGATTAAAAAGCAATTTAGGTTTTTATTTTCAGATGATCTGTTTTTGAGTTATCGAACCGACCATGGAGGGGGAAAATTTTCTCCAGTGCTCGACGAGATTGTTAATAACTTTGTAATAATTAAATATTTTTTAATAAAAATTTAGTGTAATAATTTTTAATGTACCCTTAATAAAATTTAAAAAACCCGACTCGCAAATCCCTTTATTTTCTCTGTCAAAAAAATTCCCGAAAATCACCTCTTTTTTTCGATCGTCACAGTGGTGTTCCTCCTAAAAAAAAAAAAATAATTACTTTGCTATTTCTTTTTTGTTCATGTTCCTCCTTTTTCTGATAATTTTTTAGCACAATAATTGCCGTGTAAAAATAGTTACAATTAATCGTGTCGATAATTAACTTTACCAGCGATAATTAAAGATCAAGAGATTTTGAATTTAGATCAACTATCTAATTGAATTTATCTAACTTCTCAATAAGTTAGATAATTGTTATAGATTAAAATTTATCAAGATTAATAAGAAAAGTTATGATAACTGTGATACCAGTCTAGTAGCCTATTTACCCTGATTAAGAAATCTCATTTGGAATGATTCGAAAAGACGCGGGTTTAATCATTTCAAATCATCTCAAATTGTCAGGATGATTTGACTTTTAAGCATAAATTTTACAACGAATCATTTTATATCATATCAAATAATAAAAAAATGTAATATTATTTTATGATTTAAAATGATTTGAAATGATTTCAACTTCCAAATCATTTTGAATAATATTGAATGATAAAATAATATTATAATTTCTGGTTTTCTAGATGATTTAAAATTATTTGAAATGATTTCAACTTCCAAATCATTTTGAATAATATTGAATGATAAAATAATATTGAAAATTCTGGTTCTTCAGATGATTTAAAATTATTTCAAATGATTTCAACTTCCAAATCATTTTGAATAATATTGAATGATAAAAATAATATTATAATTTCTGGTTTTCTAGATGATTTAAAATTATTTGAAATGATTTCAACTTCCAAATCATTTTGAATAATATTGAATGATAAAATAATATTGAAAATTCTGGTTCATCAGATGATTTAATATTATTCGAAATGATTTCAACTTCCAAATCATTTTGAATAATATTGAATGATAAAATAATATAGAAATTTCTGGTTCTTCAGATGATATAAAATTATTTAGCATAATTTAAACGTTCGAATCATTTTGAATAATATTGAATGATAAAATAATATTATAATTTCTGGTTTTCCAGATGATTTAATATTATTTGAAATGATTCCAACTTCCAAATCATCTTAAATAATACTGAATAACATTGAAAGCTCGTTTGGGTAATTTTAAATTTTATAAATTTCTTTTAATATTTTCGATCCTAGAGTGATCATAATCATTTAATTGTTATTAGTTTGATAAATAGAATGGTAATGAAGGTGTCGTTATAGGGATACAAAAGATTGAATTGTCATTGTTACATAGGTATAATCTTATTTTTTATTGAACCTCAAAACTATTGGGTTGTAGACATACATAGTCAGTCATAGAAATCAAAGATAAATTTTCTACTCTAATAAATACCATTTTTGATACTATTTTTTTTTTATATCTATAATTGTAAATTTATTTTCCCACTCTTTTTATAACAAATATATGTTCAAAAATATCAAATTTTTCTACTGCAGCTACTGTTACCTTTACTTTTTAAATATTAAATAAGGACTTGACAATTTTAATATTATTTTTTGATTTAATATAATTAAAATAATTTAATTTGATAAATTATTTCTAATAATAATGTCGAAAAAATAATTTAAAATTAATAGAAATTAAATTTCAAGTTATTTTGAATTAATTTAAATCATAATTTTACAATTTTTAAGTATTTAAAATGAGCAATTTTTAAGTATTCAAAATGAGAAATTCTAAATCATTTCGAGTTATTTTAAGTCATAAAGTTATGGTTCAAAATTATGGACAGCTAAGAATTTTGAATCATTTTAAATAATTTCAAATAATATAATTATGATTTAAAATCATATACTACTAAAAACTTTGAATAATTTTGAATAATACAATTATGATTCAAAATGATTCAGAACTAAGAACTTTGAATCATTCTGAATAATTTTGAATAATAAAATTATGATTTAAAATTATTCAGAACTAAGAATTTTGAATCATTTTGAATAATTGTGAATCATAATTTTGTGATATTATACAATATGAAATTATTAAAATTTTTCGAATCATTCCAAATCATATTTCTTAATCAGGGTAAACAGCACGGAGTAGGGATGAGAACGAAGCCGGTCTCCTTTCTTTCTCACTCCCTACGAGGTCGTCGGCCATCATTATTGTTTATGCATCAAGTGTAGTAGTAACGTTGACAATTATTATTTTGCTATCTCAGTGTAACTCTCATATTAACTTTTAATCATTCCTATTTTATCAATAATAATTAAATTATCAATTTTGAGTGTATTTTGCACGATTAGCTAATCAAGTGATTTTATAACCTCAAAAGTACTCAACACGTGACACGAGCTTCCAATAACAACGGATTTTGTGTTGTAAGTATACTTTTTTTTATTTATATCGAAAATGTTGTTGATCTTATAAAAATGTAATTTTAATTTAATTTTATTAAAAAAATGTAATTGAAAAATTAAGATTTTCATAGTTTCCAAAAAATCAATCATTATGAATCTTTATTTTGAAATATCAATGGAAATATTGATTGTATGAAAAAATTATAAGAGACAATGTTTTCATAAAATTTAATTTTTTACTTTTGTTTGAAAAATTTTTCCATAAAACTTATATTTTTGTTATAATTTCATAAATTAAAACTAATCATTTCAAAACTGCGGCAAAAATCCTGGCCCTAATTATACTTTTAACATTTTTCATCATTAAATAATTTCATTAATTCTATTTATGTATGTTTTGTACAGTGAGCAATGCCAAGAAAACGCAAAGGGGCTGATTTGAGCCGCAGTACAAGTAAAGCTCGAAACTTGCGAAATAGCAGATCCGAAAGAACAGAAGAACAAATCCAGCAACAAAATACTGATGCACATGTCAGAATAGCGCAATTGCATCAAGAAGAGTCAGAAGATACACGAGCGAAACGCAATGAAGTCAGAAGATTAGAACAACGACAATCACGCCGTTTCACAGTCAATAGACGAAGAACAAATGACCAACAACGACAACAGGTACATCGAGCATTTATATCTGATTCATTCCTGCGTCTAGCATTCAGTATGAGCCCGATATTGAATATTATGCTCATTCAAAAGTGGTAATTGGTGCTATGGACAAGGAATGTCCGCATTGTCATGCTCTGAAATTCAAAAATGAGCCAGCTGGGATGTGTTGCGCGTCAGGAAAAGTGCAACTACCTGAAATTGAAACACCACCTGAATCATTGAACGGCTTACTTATCGGCACGGATCCAGACTCTAACGTGTTCCTGAAGTCAATTCGAAGATTCAATTCATGCTTTCAAATGACATCGTTCGGAGCAACAGAAATAGTTCGAAATACTAATGCAAATGGTCAACAATTCAATTCTACATTCAAAATCAGAGGCCAAGTTTATCATAAAATGGGCTCACTGCTGCCAATGCCAAATGAACCACATAAATTCTTACAAATCTACTTTATGGGCGGCGAGGATTCCGGAAGCGCACTTGCCAATCGCGTGAATGCACGTTGTGATTATAATAACCTTGATTCACTTTATGCCAGGCGCATCGTCAGCGAGCTAGATGCTCTTTTGAACGAGCACAACGAGTTGTTGAAAATATTCAAATCACATATGCACCAATTACAAAGCGATAATCACGCTATCGTCATTAATCCTGATAAAACACCAGCTGGAGAGCATATTCGTAGATTCAATGCACCCGTTGTTGATGATGTTGCTGGAATCATGGTTGGCGATTGTACAGCTGCACGAGAAATTGTGATTCGTAGAAGAAATAATAATCTTCAGTTCATTGCTGACACACATCGTTCATATGACGCTCTCCAATATCCGCTAATATTCTGGAAGGGACAAGACGGATATTGCATAAACATAAAACAACGAGATCCTGTATCAGGTACTTCATTGATTATTAATTTGATCATTAATCATTTAACAAAACAATTAAATTATTGAACGTAATAAATTTGAATTAATTTTTATGAACAAATATTACAGGAGCTGAAACAAACAAGAACGTTAGCTCAAAGGATTATTATGCGTACCGATTAATGATTAGACGTGGCCTGGACAACGTCATTTTACGATGTCGTGAGCTTTGTCAACAATTCATGGTCGACATGTACGCGAAGATTGAGAGCGAACGACTACGATACTTACGATATAATCAACAAAAGCTGCGCGCGGAAGAGTACATTCATTTGCGAGACGCTATCAACAACAACGCCGACGTCGCCGAAATTGGTAACCATGTCATTTTACCATCATCGTACGTAGGCAGTCCACGTCATATGCAAGAATATATACAGGATGCTCTGACTTTCGTGCGCGAATATGGACGACCATGTTTATTTATCACGTTCACATGTAATCCAAAATGGCCAGAGATTACATCTTTGCTACTGCCTGGCCAAAATGCAATACATCGCCATGACATTACAGCACGTGTGTTCAGACAAAAGTTGAAGTCTTTAATAAGTTTCATTACTAAATCACATGTATTTGGTCCCACACGTTGCTGGATGTATTCGCTTGAGTGGCAAAAGCGAGGATTACCTCATGCACACATTTTGGTTTGGTTCATCGACAAAATCCGTCCTGAAGAAATCGATAGTATCATTTCTGCGGAAATTCCAGATCCATCCACTGACCAACTGCTGTTTGATATTGTTACAACAAACATGATTCATGGTCCATGTGGTACTCTTAATAGTTCATCGCCTTGCATGGCTGATGGAAAATGTACTAAAAATTTCCCTAAAGATTTTACCAATGATACGGTCACAAATGTCGACGGATACCTAATATATCGTCGAAGAAATTCTGAAAATGGCGGACAATCATTTATTAAAAATATCATCAACACAGACATTGATATTGACAATCGTTGGGTGGTGCCATATTCGCCTCTGCTGAGCAAGACATATAATGCTCATATTAATGTTGAGTTCTGCAGTTCTGTGAAGAGCATCAAATACATTTGCAAGTATGTCCATAAAGGCAGTGATATGGCTGTGTTTAGAGTGGAAAATACTAATGTGAATGCTCCTCCAGTGAATAAAAACGATGAAATAACGCTCTACCAAATTGGTCGGTACATCAGCTCCAATGAAGCTGCTTGGCGTATCTTTGGTTTTCCAATTCATGAACGGGATCCAGCAGTTGTTCAGTTAGCCATCCATCTTAAAAACGGTCAGCGTGTATTTTTCACGAACGAAACAGCGATTGATCGTGCAATAAATCCACCTAAAACTACACTCACTGCATTTTTTGAATTGTGTAATCGTGCGGATGATTTTGGTGCCTTTGCACGAACATTACTTTATTCACAAGTACCACGCTATTTCACATGGACTCAAACAAAAACATGGATGCCCCGCAAGTAAGGCTCACCAGTTGCTGCATGTCTCAATTTATTTAAATCAAACACCTTGGGGCGATTATTTACAGTCAATCCAAGACACACGGAGTGCTTTTATCTTCGACTGTTGTTGGTTAATGTTACTGGCCCATTATCATTTCAAGATATACGTAAAGTGAATGGGCAACAATATCCAACGTATAAAGATGCATGCCTTGCACTCGGCTTGCTGGAAGACGACAACCAGTGGGAATGCATGCTTGCTGAAGCTGCATTGAACTGTACAGCAATACAAATTCGTCTACTATTCGCTATAGTGTTGACTACATGTTTCCCAGCCCGAGCACAGATATTATGGGAAAATCACAAAGATTCAATGACTGATGATATATGACATCAACATCGTATACGGTGCCACGATCTAACCATAACATTCAGCGACGAAATGTACAATGAAGCATTGATTGCTATTGAGGATCTTTGCATTGTCATTGCCAACTTACCACTTAGTAATTTCGGTATGAATTCGCCAAATCGAACTGCATCTGATTTAATGAATACTGAAATGAATCATGAACTGCAGTACAGTACTGTAGAAATGGCAGCGATTGTTGCCCGCAATGTCCCACTAATGAATGAGGAACAAAGAACCATTTATGATCGCATTATGCTCGCAGTTTCAGCTGGACAAGGTGGGTTCTTCTTTTTGGATGCACCGGGTGGAACTGGCAAAACATTCGTTATTTCGCTAATTCTTGCTGAAATACGATCAAATAATGGCATCGCATTGGCCGTTGCATCATCGGGCATTGCAGCAACTTTATTGGATGGAGGTAGAACAGCTCATTCAGTATTTAAGCTGCCACTAAATATTCAGAATAATCCTGACGCAGTATGCAACATTAAGAAACAATCGTCCATGGCCACTGTGCTGAAACGGTGTAAAATTATTATTTGGGATGAATGTACTATGGCACACAAACATTCACTTGAGGCGTTGAACAGGACATTGAAAGATATTAAAAACAGTGACAAACTATTTGGCGGAACTCTGTTGGTTCTTTCAGGTGATTTCAGACAAACACTTCCAGTCATTCCACGTTCAACATACGCTGATGAGATCAACGCTTGCTTAAAATCATCTCCATTGTGGCGTAATGTTGAAAAATTACAGCTAAAAATAAATATGCGCGTTCAAATGCTTCAAGATCCATCCGCTGAAACATTTTCAAAACAACTCTTAGATATCGGTGATGGAAAAGTTGCTATAGATGAAACTGGATACGTAAAATTACCGACCGATTTCTGCACAATCGCTGATTCGCAAGATACTCTCATTGAACAAATATTTCCCAATGTACACACACAGTACATAAATCATGAGTGGCTTGCAGAAAGAGCGATTTTAGCGGCAAAAAATGTAGACGTTGACAATTTAAATCTGAAGATACAAATGTTGTTGCCAGGGAACTTGGTATCATATAAATCTATTGATACAGTTTGCGACGACAGCGAAGCAGTAAATTTTCCCACAGAGTTTTTGAACTCACTGGATTTGCCAGGCATGCCACCGCATAATTTACAATTAAAGGTTGGATCTCCAACAATTATCTAGTTTCGTAATTTGAACCCGCCCCAGCTGTGCAACGGTACGCGATTAGTCATTCAAAAATTAATGAAAAACGTGATCGAAGCCAGGATTTTAAATGGCAAGTTCAGAGGTGAAAATATACTCATACCACGGATTCCTATTATACCTACAGATGTGCCAATTCAATTCAAACGTATTCAGTTTTCGATTAGATTGGCATTTGCAATGACTATCAACAAATCCCAAGGTCAAACGATGTCTGTTTGTGGATTAGATTTGAGAACACCATGTTTTTCACACGGACAATTATACGTGGCATGCTCTCGAGTGGGTAAAACATCCAGTTTGTTTGTATTAGCTAAAGATGGACTAACAAAAAATATTGTTCACGCTATAGCATTAAGAGATTGATATTGTTTAATAGTGTTACTGTCGTAATTGTTTAATTAATGATATTTAATTTTAAGGAATAAATTATAATAACTTAAAAATAATGTTTGCCTTTTGTTATTTTTATATTCCCTCATCGTTCACAGCGCTCCATGCTTATTTCACGCATATACCACATTCTTACATACATACAATATACACATTCTAACATACATACATACTTACAATAAGTAAGCTATTTTTTGTCTACACTAGAAATTACTAGGAAATTATTTATATGGCAAAACAACGTTTGCCGGGTCAGCTAGTCATTCAAATAAGCTTAAAATTTTTTAATTTAAGACGTGCGTACAGGGCAACGTCTGTCGGATCTGCTAGTATTTATATACGATATAACGCGGCTTGTCACGACGATAGCGTCGCCAATTTACAACGGATCTTTACCAAACTCCTAATACAAATATAAATAATGCTATGAAGCGGGAAAGAATAGGAGTTACGGTAATTATTACGTGGAGCGTTCCACATTCACGTAACAGGATATTGGTAGGAAAGGATTGAGAAACATACTTATTCTACAGATAAATACCGAAGTCAAGTTCGAAGATGAGCTTAATCGGTCAAGTAATTTAGAAATGCCAGGATTTCAAAATTTTGAAAATCATAAAAATTCATATTTCTTCACTTTCTTACTCGAATAACTTTTGAATGGGATAACTTATTGAAACTCTGTAAATTGCATCTGAGAGCTCTTTAAATAAGCTTTTATTTGAGTACCATGTCGTGTGTAGTCTCAAAATTATGTCCTATTCCGCTATGCTAATTATAAAATTTGCTATTGTACTAGTTTTAGTATTTATCCGTCGATATATATTTTTGTCGATTGCATAGAAGTTAAAAGCCCTAAAAGTTTTGTATACAATCCTCGTTATATTTTTTTTGTATTCATGATGAAATATACTTCCATTTCAGCTGCCAAATGGTTTTTTTAATTATTATATTTGAGTTATTTTACGTTTGATAATTTTTATATTACTGTAACGCTCTGGATTTTTTGGGTTTTTCAAGTTAAATGTTTTTATATAATTTTATAATTTTAAAACTCCAGGCTGACCTCGTCAGATGATCGATCGACCTCAGGTGGGCCTATTGCTGAACTCTCTCTTATTTTAAAAGTATTTTGAGTAGAGTTTTGTTTAAACAACAAGAAGTTAATTATATTAATAGGTGGTATATTAAAATATTTCAATTTAAAAGAGTCAGTCAGTCTCGAGACATACGTCCGGGGCCTAAGATGTTTGTCGGCTGACTGCCTGCTCTGAATTTTCAGATCCAGTACAATAAAATTATAATAATGATAAGTGCAAACGTTGCATCTCAGGTTACCCTAGCCAGAGAAGTCGTCGGAGCCCTGATCTCACGAGTTTAGATCTGAGTCCGGCGACTCTCTTATCAAAAAGATTCCTGGAACTTTGCTGACTGTGAATAACATAGCAGCAATAATATTAAAAAAATATTACAATTAGATTTTTAATTAAACTTTTAATTTTCAATAATTCTAAAATTAGCTGGAACGTCACATTAAAAGTTTTTATTTCGATTTTATTGTTGTTATGACGCGTTATGTTATAATTATTGATTTAATCAATGGAATAATTATTTATGAGAACTAATTTCAGTTGATAATTGTTACGTGTTAGCTTACACTCCCTGATTAAACAGAATGATTTAAAATGATTAAAAAATTTTTAATCATTTCAAATGATTTTTAATCGTTAAAAAATAATTGAAAATGGTACAAAATGATTAAAAAATTTTAATCATTTCAAATCATTTCTAATCGTTAAAATATGAATTCATCAAGTATTTTTAGTCCCTCGGCTAAAGAATGAAGCCCGTCTGCACTTTTAGGTCCCCGGATTCTGATTAATGATATTTACGTATTTTTTGCCGAGGATCACAAAAAACTAGGTTATTTTTCTCGCCAATGGTAAGTTTAATTGTTAATAACAATTTAATTGTTTAAAACAATATAAATCAGGAACGACTGATTTGACGGGGAAGTTTAGTTGAAAAAAAAGTTTTAAAATTGAAAAACCAACAAAAAATGTCCTTATCATTTTTTTGATAAAATACGTATTTTCGGAGATATCGCAAAAAACAACAAGTAGCGGTCGAACGTCTCTGTCGTGCGCACACAACCCACGAACTCTAACGACAGACGACAGGCAGAAAAAAATACAGAGACGAAAAAAAATTCAATTCTCGGTAACCACTGGAGATTAAGAAAGGAAACTTATGAAAATCATAGAGTAGACTCTACAGAAGATTTCGAGACCGATAATCGATCGATCAACCCCATGGACAACGAGTAACAGCCCCATAAAAAGCGTTTTTTGACTTATTTAACGAAAATTTGACTTCAAAAATTCATATCTCAGTGTCCACTGGAAATTGAAAAAAGGAACTTCTAAAAATTGTAGAGGAGACTCTATAGATAATTTTTAGACCCATAATCGATCGATGCACCCCATGGACACCGAGTAACAGCCCCATAAAGGGCGTTTTTTGTCTAACTTGACAAAAATTTGACATTTTAAAATTCATTTCTCGATGTCCGATGGAAATTAAAAAAAGAAACTTCTCAAAATTGTAGATAAGACTCTATAAAAGGTTTTCAGACCCATAATCAATCGATCCATCCCATGGACACCGAGTAACAACCCTATAACAGGCGTTTTTCGACTTATTTGTCACAAATTTGACATTTAAAAATTTAATCCTCGGTGTCCACTCGAGATTAAGAAAGGAAACTCATGGAAATCGTAGAGTGGACTCTACAGAAGATTTCCAGGCCCATAATCGACCGATCAACTACATGGACACCGAGTAACAGCCCCACAAAGGGCGTTATTTGACTTATTTGTCACAAATTTGACATTTAAAAATTCAATCTTTGGTGTCAACTCGAGATTAAGAAAGGACACTCATGGAAATCGTAGAGTGGACCCTACAGAAGATTTTTAAGCCCACAATCAATTGATCAACCCCATGGACACAGAGTTACAGCCCCATAAGGGCGTTTTTTGACTTATTTAATAAAAATTTGACATTTAAAAATTAATTTCGCGGTGTCCACTAGAGATTAAAGAAAGGAACTTCTAAAAATTGTAGAGGAGACTCTATGGAAGATTTTCAGACCCATAAACGATCGATGAACCCCATGGACACCGAGTGAATACCCCATAAAGGGCTTTTTTTAACTTATTTGTCACAAATTTGACATTAAAAAATTCAATCCTCGGTGTACACTCGAGATTAAGAACTTAAACTCATGAAAATGATAGAGTGGACTCTACAAAAAATTCCCAGGTCCATAATCGATCGATCAACCCCATGGACATCGAGTAACAGCCTCATAAAATCCTGTTTTTGACTTATTTGACAAAAATTTTACATTTAACAATTCATTTCTTGGGGTCCACCGGAGATTAATGAAAGGAACTATTAAAAAATTGCAGAAGAGACTCTATAAAAGATTTTCGGACCCATAAGCGATCGATCCACACCATGGATACAGAGTAACAGCCCTATAAAGGGCTTTCCTTGACTAATTTGTCACAAATTTGATATTAAAAAATTCAATCCTCCGCGTCCACTCGAGATTAAGAAAAGAAACTCCTAGAAATTATAGAGTTGACTATACCAAAGATTTCTAGACCCAAAATCAATCGATTAACCTCATGGACACCGAGTTACAGCCCAATAAAAGGCGTTTTTTGACTTAATTGTCACAAATTTGACATTTAAAAATTCAATCCTCGGTGTCCACTCGAGATTGAGAAAGTACACTCATGCAAATCATAGAGAAGACTCTACAGAATATTTCCGGACCCATAATCTATCGATCAACCCCATGGAAACCGAGAAACAGCTCCATAAAAGGCGTTTTTTGACTTAATTGTCACAAATTTAACATTTAAAAATTCATTTCCTGGGGATCGAGGGAGATTAAAGAACAGAACTTCGAAAAATTGTAGAGAATACTCTATAATAGATTTCAGGATGCATAATCGATCGATCTACCCCATAGACAACGAGTAACAGTTCCATAAAGGGTTTTTTTGACTTATTTGTCGCAAATTTGACATTTAAAAATTCAATCTTCGGTGTCTACTCGAGATTAAGAAAGGAAACTTCTAGAAATCATAGAGTAGAGTCTACCAAAGATTTCCAGACCCATAATTGATCAAATAACCCCATGGACACCGAGTAACAACCCCGTAAAGCGCGTTTTTTAACTTATTTGTCAGAAATTTGAGGTTGATAATTCAATCCTCGGTGTTCACTGAAAATTAAGAAAGCGAACTCTTCGGGAAATCTTCCGTAGAGTCTACTCTTTGATTTCCATAAGTATCCTTTTTTAATCTCTAGTGGACACCAAAGATTGAATTTTCAAATGTCAAATTTTTGTCAAATTAGTTAAAAAAACACCCTTCATGGGACTGTTACTCGGTGTCCATGGGGTTGATCGATCGATTATAGGTCTAGAAATCTTTGGTAGTGCCTACTCTATGATTTTTAGGAGTTTCTTCCCTTAATCTCGGATGGACACCGAGGATTTAATTTTTAATGTCAAATTTGTGACAAATAAGTCAAAAAATGCTTTTTATAGGGCTGTTACCCGGTGTCCATTGGGTTGATCGATCGATTATGGGCCTGGAAATCTTCTGTAGAGTCTACTCTACGATTTCCATGAGTTTAAGTTCTTTATCTCGAGTGAGCACCGAGGATTGAATTTTTAAATGTCAAATTTGTGACAAATAACCCAAAAAAAGCTCTTTATGGTGCTGTTACTCGGTGTCCACGGGGTGGATCGATCGATTATGGGCCTGGAAATATTCTAAAAAGTCAACTTTACAATTTTCATGAGTGCAAGTTCTTAATCTCCAGTGGACACCGAGCATTAAATTTTTAAATGTCAAATTTGTGACAAATATGTCAAAAAACGCCTCTTATGGGGCTGTTACTCGGTGTCCATGTGGTGAATCGATCGATAATGGGTCTGAAAATCTCTGGTGGACTCTACTTTATGATTACTAGGAGTTTCTTTTCTTAATCTCGAGTGGATACCGATGATTAAATTTTTAAATGTCAAATTTGTGACAATAAAGGCAAAAAACGCCTCCTATGTGGCTGTAACTCGGTGTGCATGGGGTTGATCAATTGATTATGGGCCTGAAAATTTTCTGTAGTGTCCACTCTACGATTTTCATGAGTGTCCTTTCTTAATCTCGAGTGGACACCGAAGATTAAATTTTTAAATGTCAAATTTTTGTGAATTAATTCAAAATTAGCATTTCATAGGGCTGGTACTCGGTGTCCATGGGGTTGATCGATCGATGATGGGTCCAGAAATCTTTGGTAGGCTTTTCTCTATAATTTCTGGGAGTTTCTTTTCTTAATCTCGAGTGGACACCGAGGATTGAATTTTTTAATGTCAAATTTGTGACAAATATGTGAAAAAAAGCCCTTTATGGGGCATTCACTCGGTGTCCATGGGATGCATCGATCGATTTTGGGTCTGAAATTCTTCTGTAGAGTCTCCTCTACAATTTTTAGAAATTCCTTTTTTTAACCTCCAGTGGACACCGCTAAATGAATTTTTAAATGTCAAATAAGTCAAAAAACCCCCCTTTATGGGGCTGTTACTCGGTATCCATGGGGTTGATCGATCGATTATGGGTCTGGAAATCTTCTGTAGAGTCTACTCTATGATTTCTATGAGTTTCCTTCTTCCGAGGGACTATTTGTGATACGAAACAATATTATGAATTTTTAATTTTAATTCAAAAGTTTATAAATCATCACAGCTACAGAAATTTCATGATAAGAAATGATTTGGCATGATTAAAAATTCTTAATCCTATCGCAATCATTTTGAATCATTTCATAGACAAAAATTTCAAAAGTTTTTTATGATTAAAAACGATTCGACATAATTAAAAATTTTTAATCATAACTTAATTATTTCCAATCATTATAGAAGTCAGAAATTCAACGATTATTTTATGATTAGAAATGACTCCATATGATTAAAAATTTTTAATCCTAACTGAATCATTCTAAATCATAAGAGGTGACAGAAATTCTCGGAATATTTTATGATTAAAAATGATTAAAAAATTAATCATTTTTGATCATTTCAAATCATTTTCTTTAATCAGGGCTTGGATCTGTCACATCAACGTATCAGACATTCGTCTAGCTCAGGATTTAGTAGAAATTTACTTAATTCTAATAGAAGGGAATGGGTCGCTCAGTGAATGAAGAATACGGCGAGTTAGGTACTAATTGTTCATTAGGCGTCCTCAAAGCATGGAAGTTACCTTGAATGGCCCTGAGAGTCTCTTTTACACACTAAATGTCTATTAACTAACTTGATTCTAACTGGACACTGATGACTCGAAGTCGATAATGATTCTGACAGACGATCAAATTGACTGACTGACTGTTAAGCACACACACACACACACACACACACACACACACACACACACACACACACACACACACACACACACACACACACACACACACACACACACACACACACACACACACACACACACCGGCATTATTCCTGGATGTTTACATCACCTGCCTCAAAGAAGGGATTTTTCCTCGAAAGTGGAAACAGCAACGGTTAGTACTGCTTCCTAAAGGGAAAAAGCCACCGGATGAACCGTCATCTTACCGCCCACTTTGCATGCTAGATACAGCGGGTAAGATACTTGAACGCATAATTTACCAGAAAATTGAAGCAGTAGTCGACCCACCCCTGGCAGACAATCAGTATGGATTTCGGAAAGGACGATCAACCCTGGACGCAATCAAACTGGTTGTTGATACGGCCAAGGAAGCAATCGCAGGAACCAGATGGAAGGGTGGAATGAATAAGTATTGCTTGGTGGCGACTCTAGACATCAAAAACGCCTTCAACTCTGCCAATTGGGAATGCATCATGCAGGCCCTCTAAGAGAAGAATGTACCAGAATACCTTCTTAAGATCGTAGCAACCTACTTTGAAAACGAGGTCCTGAAGTATGACACGAAGAACGGTCCGAGGGAGTATGATATTACTGGAAGTGTACCACAAGGTTCAGTTCTAGGCCCGCTCCTGTGGAATATTATGTATGACGGTCTATTAAGACTAACTCTGCCAAGAAACGTCAAACTCGTAGCATATGCAGATGACGTAGCCGTAGTGATCGTTGCCAAACACCTGGGCGAGATAAACCATATGTTCGATCTCACTTTTGAGCGCGTTAACCGGTGGATGGACGCAGTGAACCTGCAACTGGCGCAACACAAGACTAAGGCAGTGCTTATTACCAGCAGAAAAGTGGTAGAGACCATTAAGCTGATAGTCGGCGAGCAAGAAATCACATCACTACCTTATATCCGATATTTGGGAGTGATGCTTGATGCCCGACTCAACTTCAAGCAGCAAGTGGAACATGTCAGTGCCAAAGCGTCAGTAGTGAAGGCTAGTCTCGCACGACTGATGCCGAACGTCGGAGGCCCAAAGCAGAGCAGGAGGCTATTATTGTCATCAGTAGTCACATCGGTGCTCACTTACGGAATATTCATTTGGGCCGACGCATTAAAGATGCAAGAATCATGAAGAAAGGCTGGACCAGTATATCGACTGAGTGCCCTACGAGTAAGTAGCGCTTTCCGCACAATATCAGAGGAAGCAGTGTGTGTTCTTTCCGGTACTCTGCCTCTCAGAGTCCTAGCTGAGGAAAGACGGAACCTATATCAACGAAAAAGGTCAACCACACTGAGCCCTGAAGAACTTAGAAGGGAAGAACGGCAACACAGCATCGCAAGATGGCAACAGGAGTGGAATTCTGCAGAGAAAGCTCGGTGGACGTACCGTCTCATACCTCGGATTGATGTGTGGTTCAACCGGAGTCACGGTGAGATCAACTATTATTTAACGCAGATGTTATCAGGACACGGATGTTACCGAAAGTATCTTCACCGCTTTAAGAACGATGATACCCCAGAGTGCCCGTCCTGTCCAGGGGTCAATGAAGATGCGGAGCATGTTTTCTTTGTGTGTCCACGTTTCAACCAACAGCGCGATGAGTTAGAGAAGATTCTGAAAAAGAGAACCCAACCAGAATCAATAGTAGAAGCAATGTTGTCGTCAGAAGCTGCCTGGAACGCCACAAGCACTTTTGCTACAAAAGTGCTTACAGAGTTGCGATCCATTGAGAGGAAAAGAGCGAAAGACAGAATCTAGAAGGAAGAAATAACATCTTAGCCACCAGAAGGAAGAGCGGCAGCTAATTCCTCCCCCCGCGAAGAAATGCCTTACGGCGGTACCATGGGGGATCAGAGGATAGAAGAGAAAGGGGTTTAGGGTTTAGTGGGTAGGGGCGTCAGCGTCGAGTTTTAGTATGACGCTGCATCGAGTCGCCACATATCCAGGCCAAACAGCTATGCCTAGAATCCGTAAAAAGGATTCCTCCCCCCTAAAGAAGAAAAAAAAACACACACACACACACA